>NW_028275019.1:0-163245 GCF_037043125.1 Eumetopias jubatus
CATGGGTCACGAAGAGGGAAGGGTTTTCAAATGTATGTGACTTCGCCAAAGGAAAGGCATACATGAATCTCTGCGAAGCAAGTCCATCTCAAACGCGACTTCGAGCTCCCATCTGGGTTCGCGAGGAATTCATAGTCACAAAACGTATGGGCTGAATCCTAAACAAAGGGAGTACTATGCAGTCTGAAGAAACACCACTGCAGAGAAACCGTGTTTCTACTAACATCTTCCCTGAACATGGTAGACGTTACCCATGTAAGTGTGAAATCGCAAGGAATGTGCCCCGTGCCTGTCCCACAGACATACTTACTGTAGAATGTCTGTCCCCATTCGAACCTTGTTCTGTGAGAAGTGTTTTCAAGAGTAGGAGAGAGAGCAGATGGAACGTGTCAAGGTTTTCATTGTGAGAAAGAAATCCATTAGGAAAGCCATACACGTAAGAATGAGAAGAACTTTAGCATGAAACGGAGAAGGCATCTTGAAAGGGCCCTGTGACGGTGCTGGAGAAACCTCTTCTGAAGTAGGCTTCCCTCAGGTGTCCTATGGTTTCAGTGAGATGAAAATGTTTTCCGTAGTGGGGGTGAAGGCGCAAGGGACATGGGCTAGACTTAACTCTCCGTGTCGAATGTGCCTACAGTCATGACATGAAGAACAATGTATGGAAATGGATGATGTGAGCAAGCCTAAGGAAGATGGCATACGTTTGTTTAACTCTAAGAACAAATCTATTTTGTTGCCGTCCTTCGACTACCATCTCTTTTAGTAAGGAAGGAAGCAGCTTGTTAAACCTTGTGTGCAAGGAAAGAGGTGGAACGCGCATTCCTGTACATCGGGAAACACGTTGTGCAGAGAGCTTCTCTCCTTTAAGTCCTGTGTCATGCAGGTGGATGGGGCTTCAAATGGACGTGGGCTCCCTTCAGGCCTGGTAGCCTTACACTGAACTCTGAGAAAGAAGGCCTCGTCAAACAGGTTTTCGTGCGAACATCTTGGTTCTTGAAGATAGAAGCCCTTGGAGATATATGTGTTGCTCTCTAAGGGAAGGTTCTTATACTCACCTCTCAAGAAACAAAGCTGCAGGGAAATAGTCTTTCCACTACCACCTACAGGGATGAAGATGGAAGCAATTTCCAACGTTCGCAGTGAAGGCACAAATCTGTGTCAGGTACCACTGCTTGAGAAAGAAGTTGTGTCGAAAGTTTCTCCCTACTCAGATCTTGTTTCAGGAAGCTAGAAACATTTTCAGTTCTTTGCGTGAAAGCGTAAGGAAAATGCCATAGGCTGAATTGTAAAGAAAAATGTGGGTCGAATGTTATCACCAACTCACAAGTTGTCCCCTATAGAGGTGTGTGTATGGAAATCGGAGGAAGCATAAGCAACGAGCTCTGCAATTAATTCTTCAAGAACAATGCTGTGGAGGAGCGGTCCTTCGACTCCCTTCTGCTTTCCTAAGGATCGAAGCGGCTTTACACCAAGTGTGAAGGCTTCTGTCATGAAGTTGGAAGGCCTTCAAATGTAGGCGAGCTAGCCTCAGCAGAGCCTTACGCTGAACTCAGAGAAACAACGGCATGTGAAAACTGATTTCGAGCTCACATCTTGGTTCGGGAAGAATGAAGCCTTCTGAGCTATATGTGTCAGTGCCTTACACTCACCTCTCAAGGAACAACACGGTAGAGGGAGATAGTCCTTCTACTGCCATCTACTGGGAAGAAGATGGAAGAACGTTCCAACGGTCACAGCGAAGGCACAGGTACTGGGCCATATAGCGCTGCTTGAGAAAGAAGTCGTGTCGAAAGCTTCTCCCAACTCAGATCTTGTTTCGGTAGAGAGAAGCATAAGCAAAACACTCGTTGTCTCCTAGAGAGGTGTATGTCTGGAAATGAGAGGAAGCGTAAGGAATGTGCTATACACTTGGGTCTACAAAACAGCGCTGTGGAGGTGCGGTCTTTCGACTGCCACCTCCTCTGCTAAGAAACGAAGCGGCTTGAGGCAAAGTGTGAAAGAAAGCAGAGGGGAAGCGTGATCGACCTTACTCGCGGAACAACTTCTTACGGAGGGCTTTTCTCAACGAACACCATGCATGGGTCACGAAGATAGAAGCGTCTTCCAAAGTATGCGAGTTAGGCAGAGGAAAGGCATACACAAATCTGTGAGAACCAAGTCTATCTCAAACGCGACTTCGAGCTCCCACCTGGGTTCGCGGGGAATTCATACTCACAGAACGTATGTGTTGAATCCTAAACCAAGGGAGTACTAATCAGTCTGAAGAAACACCACTGCAGAGAAACCGTGTTTCTACTAACATCTCACCCTGAACATGGTAGACTTTTCCAATGTAAAGTGTGAAATCGCAAGGAATGTGCCCCGTGCCTGTCCCACAGACATACTTAGTGTAGAATGTCTGTCCCCATTCGAATCTTGTTCCGTGGGAAGTGTTTTCAAGAGTAGGAGAGAGAACAGATGGAACGTGTCAAGGTTTTCATTGTGAGAAGGAAATCCATCAGGAAAGCCATACACGTAAGGATGAGAAGCACTTTAGCATGAAACGGTGAAGGCATCTTGAATGGGCCCTGTGACGGTGCTGGAGAAACCTCTTCTGAAGTAGGCTTCCCTCAGCTGTCCTATGGTTTCAGTGCGATGAAAGTGTTTTCCCTAGCGGGTGTGAACGCGTAAGGGACATGGTCTAGACTTAACTCTCCGTGGCGAATGTGCCTACAGTCGTGACATGAAGAACGATGTATGGAAATGGAGGATGTGAGCAAGCCTAAGGAAGATGGCACTCGTTTCTTTAACTCTAAGAACAAATCTAGAGTGTTGCCGTCCTTCGACTACCATCTCTTTTCGTAAGGTTGGAAGCAGCTTGTTAAACATTGTGTGCAAGGAAAGAGGTGGAACGTGCCTTCCTGTACAGCGGGGAACACGTTGTGCAGAGGGTTTCTCTCCTTTAAGTCCTGTGTCATGCAGGTGGATGGGTCTTCAAATGGACGTGGGCTCCCTTCAGGCCTAGTAGCCTTACACTGAACTCTGAGAAAGAAGGCCTCGTCAAACAGGTTTTCGTGCGAACATCTTGGTTCTTGAAGATAGAAGCCCTTGGAGATATATGTGCTGCTCTCTAAGGGAAGGTTCTTATACTCACCTCTCAAGAAACAAAGCTGCAGGGAAATAGTCTTTCCACTACCACCTACAGGGACGAAGATGGAAGCAATTTCCAACGTTCGCAGTGAAGGCACAAATACTGTGTCATGTACCACTGCTTGAGAAAGAAGTTGTGTCGAAAGTTTCTCCCTCCTCAGATCTTGTTTCAGGAAGCTAGAAGTGTTTTCAGTTCTTCGCGTGAAAGCGCAAGGAAAATGCCATAGGCTGAATTGTGAAGAAAAATGTGGGTCGAATGTTACCACCAAGTCACAAGTTGTCCCCTATAGAGGTGTGTGTCTGTAAATCGGAGGAAGCGTAAGGAAAGTGCTATACACTTATTTCTACAAAACACCGCTGTGGAAGTGCGGCCGTTCCATGAGGAAGGATGAGTATGGATATGTATTATGTGAGGAAGCATAAGGAGGATTGCCTACCCATGGTTAACTCTAAGAACAAATCTAGAGGTTTGCCGTCCTTCGACGACCAGCTCTTTCCCTACGGATGGAAGCACCTTTTTACAACGTAGTGTAAAAGGAAAGAGACGGAAAGCGCGGTACACTACGGTGAGGAACACGTTGTGTGGAGGGTTTCTCTGCACGAAAGTCTTGTGTCATGAAGTTGGAAGGGCCTTCAAATGTACGCGAGCTCGCCTCAGCAGCGCCTTCCACTGAACTCAGAGAAACAAGGCCACGTCCAACAGGATTTCCTGCTAACCTCTTGGTTCGGGAAGCGTGAAGCCTTTGGAGATATAGGTGTAAGTGTCTAACACTCAGCTCTCAAGGAACAAAACGGTAGAGAAATCGCCTTTCCACTACCATCTACAGGGAAGAAAATGGAGGAAAGTCCCGACGTTAAAAGCGAAGGCACAAATACTGTGCCATATACCACTGCTTGAGAACGAACTTGTATCGAAAGCCTCTCCCAACTCAGATCTTGTTTCGGGAAGATAGAAGCCTTGTCAGTACTTTGTTTGAAAACACCAGGAAAACGCCACACGCTGAATTGTGAAGAAAAATGTGGGTCGAATGTGACAACCAACCCACTAGTAGTCCCCTAGAGAGGTGTGTGTCTGGAAATAGGAGGAAGCATAAGGGACGTGTGATACACTTAAGTCGAAGAAACAACGCTGTGGCGGTGCGGTCCTTCGACTGCCATCTGCTTTGCTAAGGAACGAAGCGGCTTGAAGCAAAGTGTGAAAGAGTACGGAGGGGAAGGAAGAGAGACATACCTTAGTCGCCGAACAACTTCTTATGGAGGGCTTTTCTCAACGAACACCATGGGTCACGAAGAGGGAAGGGTTTTCAAATGTATGTGACTTCGCCAAAGGAAAGGCATACATGAATCTCTGCGAAGCAAGTCCATCTCAAACGCGACTTCGAGCTCCCATCTGGGTTCGCGAGGAATTCATAGTCACAAAACGTATGGGCTGAATCCTAAACAAAGGGAGTACTATGCAGTCTGAAGAAACACCACTGCAGAGAAACCGTGTTTCTACTAACATCTTCCCTGAACATGGTAGACGTTACCCATGTAAGTGTGAAATCGCAAGGAATGTGCCCCGTGCCTGTCCCACAGACATACTTACTGTAGAATGTCTGTCCCCATTCGAACCTTGTTCTGTGAGAAGTGTTTTCAAGAGTAGGAGAGAGAGCAGATGGAACGTGTCAAGGTTTTCATTGTGAGAAAGAAATCCATTAGGAAAGCCATACACGTAAGAATGAGAAGAACTTTAGCATGAAACGGAGAAGGCATCTTGAAAGGGCCCTGTGACGGTGCTGGAGAAACCTCTTCTGAAGTAGGCTTCCCTCAGGTGTCCTATGGTTTCAGTGAGATGAAAATGTTTTCCGTAGTGGGGGTGAAGGCGCAAGGGACATGGGCTAGACTTAACTCTCCGTGTCGAATGTGCCTACAGTCATGACATGAAGAACAATGTATGGAAATGGATGATGTGAGCAAGCCTAAGGAAGATGGCATACGTTTGTTTAACTCTAAGAACAAATCTATTTTGTTGCCGTCCTTCGACTACCATCTCTTTTAGTAAGGAAGGAAGCAGCTTGTTAAACCTTGTGTGCAAGGAAAGAGGTGGAACGCGCATTCCTGTACATCGGGAAACACGTTGTGCAGAGAGCTTCTCTCCTTTAAGTCCTGTGTCATGCAGGTGGATGGGGCTTCAAATGGACGTGGGCTCCCTTCAGGCCTGGTAGCCTTACACTGAACTCTGAGAAAGAAGGCCTCGTCAAACAGGTTTTCGTGCGAACATCTTGGTTCTTGAAGATAGAAGCCCTTGGAGATATATGTGTTGCTCTCTAAGGGAAGGTTCTTATACTCACCTCTCAAGAAACAAAGCTGCAGGGAAATAGTCTTTCCACTACCACCTACAGGGATGAAGATGGAAGCAATTTCCAACGTTCGCAGTGAAGGCACAAATCTGTGTCAGGTACCACTGCTTGAGAAAGAAGTTGTGTCGAAAGTTTCTCCCTACTCAGATCTTGTTTCAGGAAGCTAGAAACATTTTCAGTTCTTTGCGTGAAAGCGTAAGGAAAATGCCATAGGCTGAATTGTAAAGAAAAATGTGGGTCGAATGTTATCACCAACTCACAAGTTGTCCCCTATAGAGGTGTGTGTATGGAAATCGGAGGAAGCATAAGCAACGAGCTCTGCAATTAATTCTTCAAGAACAATGCTGTGGAGGAGCGGTCCTTCGACTCCCTTCTGCTTTCCTAAGGATCGAAGCGGCTTTACACCAAGTGTGAAGGCTTCTGTCATGAAGTTGGAAGGCCTTCAAATGTAGGCGAGCTAGCCTCAGCAGAGCCTTACGCTGAACTCAGAGAAACAACGGCATGTGAAAACTGATTTCGAGCTCACATCTTGGTTCGGGAAGAATGAAGCCTTCTGAGCTATATGTGTCAGTGCCTTACACTCACCTCTCAAGGAACAACACGGTAGAGGGAGATAGTCCTTCTACTGCCATCTACTGGGAAGAAGATGGAAGAACGTTCCAACGGTCACAGCGAAGGCACAGGTACTGGGCCATATAGCGCTGCTTGAGAAAGAAGTCGTGTCGAAAGCTTCTCCCAACTCTGATCTTGTTTCGGTAGAGAGAAGCATAAGCAAAACACTCGTTGTCTCCTAGAGAGGTGTATGTCTGGAAATGAGAGGAAGCGTAAGGAATGTGCTATACACTTGGGTCTACAAAACAGCGCTGTGGAGGTGCGGTCTTTCGACTGCCACCTCCTCTGCTAAGAAACGAAGCGGCTTGAGGCAAAGTGTGAAAGAAAGCAGAGGGGAAGCGTGATCGACCTTACTCGCGGAACAACTTCTTACGGAGGGCTTTTCTCAACGAACACCATGCATGGGTCACGAAGATAGAAGCGTCTTCCAAAGTATGCGAGTTAGGCAGAGGAAAGGCATACACAAATCTGTGAGAACCAAGTCTATCTCAAACGCGACTTCGAGCTCCCACCTGGGTTCGCGGGGAATTCATACTCACAGAACGTATGTGTTGAATCCTAAACCAAGGGAGTACTAATCAGTCTGAAGAAACACCACTGCAGAGAAACCGTGTTTCTACTAACATCTCACCCTGAACATGGTAGACTTTTCCAATGTAAAGTGTGAAATCGCAAGGAATGTGCCCCGTGCCTGTCCCACAGACATACTTAGTGTAGAATGTCTGTCCCCATTCGAATCTTGTTCCGTGGGAAGTGTTTTCAAGAGTAGGAGAGAGAACAGATGGAACGTGTCAAGGTTTTCATTGTGAGAAGGAAATCCATCAGGAAAGCCATACACGTAAGGATGAGAAGCACTTTAGCATGAAACGGTGAAGGCATCTTGAATGGGCCCTGTGACGGTGCTGGAGAAACCTCTTCTGAAGTAGGCTTCCCTCAGCTGTCCTATGGTTTCAGTGCGATGAAAGTGTTTTCCCTAGCGGGTGTGAACGCGTAAGGGACATGGTCTAGACTTAACTCTCCGTGGCGAATGTGCCTACAGTCGTGACATGAAGAACGATGTATGGAAATGGAGGATGTGAGCAAGCCTAAGGAAGATGGCACTCGTTTCTTTAACTCTAAGAACAAATCTAGAGTGTTGCCGTCCTTCGACTACCATCTCTTTTCGTAAGGTTGGAAGCAGCTTGTTAAACATTGTGTGCAAGGAAAGAGGTGGAACGTGCCTTCCTGTACAGCGGGGAACACGTTGTGCAGAGGGTTTCTCTCCTTTAAGTCCTGTGTCATGCAGGTGGATGGGTCTTCAAATGGACGTGGGCTCCCTTCAGGCCTAGTAGCCTTACACTGAACTCTGAGAAAGAAGGCCTCGTCAAACAGGTTTTCGTGCGAACATCTTGGTTCTTGAAGATAGAAGCCCTTGGAGATATATGTGCTGCTCTCTAAGGGAAGGTTCTTATACTCACCTCTCAAGAAACAAAGCTGCAGGGAAATAGTCTTTCCACTACCACCTACAGGGACGAAGATGGAAGCAATTTCCAACGTTCGCAGTGAAGGCACAAATACTGTGTCATGTACCACTGCTTGAGAAAGAAGTTGTGTCGAAAGTTTCTCCCTCCTCAGATCTTGTTTCAGGAAGCTAGAAGTGTTTTCAGTTCTTCGCGTGAAAGCGCAAGGAAAATGCCATAGGCTGAATTGTGAAGAAAAATGTGGGTCGAATGTTACCACCAAGTCACAAGTTGTCCCCTATAGAGGTGTGTGTCTGTAAATCGGAGGAAGCGTAAGGAAAGTGCTATACACTTATTTCTACAAAACACCGCTGTGGAAGTGCGGCCGTTCCATGAGGAAGGATGAGTATGGATATGTATTATGTGAGGAAGCATAAGGAGGATTGCCTACCCATGGTTAACTCTAAGAACAAATCTAGAGGTTTGCCGTCCTTCGACGACCAGCTCTTTCCCTACGGATGGAAGCACCTTTTTACAACGTAGTGTAAAAGGAAAGAGACGGAAAGCGCGGTACACTACGGTGAGGAACACGTTGTGTGGAGGGTTTCTCTGCACGAAAGTCTTGTGTCATGAAGTTGGAAGGGCCTTCAAATGTACGCGAGCTCGCCTCAGCAGCGCCTTCCACTGAACTCAGAGAAACAAGGCCACGTCCAACAGGATTTCCTGCTAACCTCTTGGTTCGGGAAGCGTGAAGCCTTTGGAGATATAGGTGTAAGTGTCTAACACTCAGCTCTCAAGGAACAAAACGGTAGAGAAATCGCCTTTCCACTACCATCTACAGGGAAGAAAATGGAGGAAAGTCCCGACGTTAAAAGCGAAGGCACAAATACTGTGCCATATACCACTGCTTGAGAACGAACTTGTATCGAAAGCCTCTCCCAACTCAGATCTTGTTTCGGGAAGATAGAAGCCTTGTCAGTACTTTGTTTGAAAACACCAGGAAAACGCCACACGCTGAATTGTGAAGAAAAATGTGGGTCGAATGTGACAACCAACCCACTAGTAGTCCCCTAGAGAGGTGTGTGTCTGGAAATAGGAGGAAGCATAAGGGACGTGTGATACACTTAAGTCGAAGAAACAACGCTGTGGCGGTGCGGTCCTTCGACTGCCATCTGCTTTGCTAAGGAACGAAGCGGCTTGAAGCAAAGTGTGAAAGAGTACGGAGGGGAAGGAAGAGAGACATACCTTAGTCGCCGAACAACTTCTTATGGAGGGCTTTTCTCAACGAACACCATGGGTCACGAAGAGGGAAGGGTTTTCAAATGTATGTGACTTCGCCAAAGGAAAGGCATACATGAATCTCTGCGAAGCAAGTCCATCTCAAACGCGACTTCGAGCTCCCATCTGGGTTCGCGAGGAATTCATAGTCACAAAACGTATGGGCTGAATCCTAAACAAAGGGAGTACTATGCAGTCTGAAGAAACACCACTGCAGAGAAACCGTGTTTCTACTAACATCTTCCCTGAACATGGTAGACGTTACCCATGTAAGTGTGAAATCGCAAGGAATGTGCCCCGTGCCTGTCCCACAGACATACTTACTGTAGAATGTCTGTCCCCATTCGAACCTTGTTCTGTGAGAAGTGTTTTCAAGAGTAGGAGAGAGAGCAGATGGAACGTGTCAAGGTTTTCATTGTGAGAAAGAAATCCATTAGGAAAGCCATACACGTAAGAATGAGAAGAACTTTAGCATGAAACGGAGAAGGCATCTTGAAAGGGCCCTGTGACGGTGCTGGAGAAACCTCTTCTGAAGTAGGCTTCCCTCAGGTGTCCTATGGTTTCAGTGAGATGAAAATGTTTTCCGTAGTGGGGGTGAAGGCGCAAGGGACATGGGCTAGACTTAACTCTCCGTGTCGAATGTGCCTACAGTCATGACATGAAGAACAATGTATGGAAATGGATGATGTGAGCAAGCCTAAGGAAGATGGCATACGTTTGTTTAACTCTAAGAACAAATCTATTTTGTTGCCGTCCTTCGACTACCATCTCTTTTAGTAAGGAAGGAAGCAGCTTGTTAAACCTTGTGTGCAAGGAAAGAGGTGGAACGCGCATTCCTGTACATCGGGAAACACGTTGTGCAGAGAGCTTCTCTCCTTTAAGTCCTGTGTCATGCAGGTGGATGGGGCTTCAAATGGACGTGGGCTCCCTTCAGGCCTGGTAGCCTTACACTGAACTCTGAGAAAGAAGGCCTCGTCAAACAGGTTTTCGTGCGAACATCTTGGTTCTTGAAGATAGAAGCCCTTGGAGATATATGTGTTGCTCTCTAAGGGAAGGTTCTTATACTCACCTCTCAAGAAACAAAGCTGCAGGGAAATAGTCTTTCCACTACCACCTACAGGGATGAAGATGGAAGCAATTTCCAACGTTCGCAGTGAAGGCACAAATCTGTGTCAGGTACCACTGCTTGAGAAAGAAGTTGTGTCGAAAGTTTCTCCCTACTCAGATCTTGTTTCAGGAAGCTAGAAACATTTTCAGTTCTTTGCGTGAAAGCGTAAGGAAAATGCCATAGGCTGAATTGTAAAGAAAAATGTGGGTCGAATGTTATCACCAACTCACAAGTTGTCCCCTATAGAGGTGTGTGTATGGAAATCGGAGGAAGCATAAGCAACGAGCTCTGCAATTAATTCTTCAAGAACAATGCTGTGGAGGAGCGGTCCTTCGACTCCCTTCTGCTTTCCTAAGGATCGAAGCGGCTTTACACCAAGTGTGAAGGCTTCTGTCATGAAGTTGGAAGGCCTTCAAATGTAGGCGAGCTAGCCTCAGCAGAGCCTTACGCTGAACTCAGAGAAACAACGGCATGTGAAAACTGATTTCGAGCTCACATCTTGGTTCGGGAAGAATGAAGCCTTCTGAGCTATATGTGTCAGTGCCTTACACTCACCTCTCAAGGAACAACACGGTAGAGGGAGATAGTCCTTCTACTGCCATCTACTGGGAAGAAGATGGAAGAACGTTCCAACGGTCACAGCGAAGGCACAGGTACTGGGCCATATAGCGCTGCTTGAGAAAGAAGTCGTGTCGAAAGCTTCTCCCAACTCAGATCTTGTTTCGGTAGAGAGAAGCATAAGCAAAACACTCGTTGTCTCCTAGAGAGGTGTATGTCTGGAAATGAGAGGAAGCGTAAGGAATGTGCTATACACTTGGGTCTACAAAACAGCGCTGTGGAGGTGCGGTCTTTCGACTGCCACCTCCTCTGCTAAGAAACGAAGCGGCTTGAGGCAAAGTGTGAAAGAAAGCAGAGGGGAAGCGTGATCGACCTTACTCGCGGAACAACTTCTTACGGAGGGCTTTTCTCAACGAACACCATGCATGGGTCACGAAGATAGAAGCGTCTTCCAAAGTATGCGAGTTAGGCAGAGGAAAGGCATACACAAATCTGTGAGAACCAAGTCTATCTCAAACGCGACTTCGAGCTCCCACCTGGGTTCGCGGGGAATTCATACTCACAGAACGTATGTGTTGAATCCTAAACCAAGGGAGTACTAATCAGTCTGAAGAAACACCACTGCAGAGAAACCGTGTTTCTACTAACATCTCACCCTGAACATGGTAGACTTTTCCAATGTAAAGTGTGAAATCGCAAGGAATGTGCCCCGTGCCTGTCCCACAGACATACTTAGTGTAGAATGTCTGTCCCCATTCGAATCTTGTTCCGTGGGAAGTGTTTTCAAGAGTAGGAGAGAGAACAGATGGAACGTGTCAAGGTTTTCATTGTGAGAAGGAAATCCATCAGGAAAGCCATACACGTAAGGATGAGAAGCACTTTAGCATGAAACGGTGAAGGCATCTTGAATGGGCCCTGTGACGGTGCTGGAGAAACCTCTTCTGAAGTAGGCTTCCCTCAGCTGTCCTATGGTTTCAGTGCGATGAAAGTGTTTTCCCTAGCGGGTGTGAACGCGTAAGGGACATGGTCTAGACTTAACTCTCCGTGGCGAATGTGCCTACAGTCGTGACATGAAGAACGATGTATGGAAATGGAGGATGTGAGCAAGCCTAAGGAAGATGGCACTCGTTTCTTTAACTCTAAGAACAAATCTAGAGTGTTGCCGTCCTTCGACTACCATCTCTTTTCGTAAGGTTGGAAGCAGCTTGTTAAACATTGTGTGCAAGGAAAGAGGTGGAACGTGCCTTCCTGTACAGCGGGGAACACGTTGTGCAGAGGGTTTCTCTCCTTTAAGTCCTGTGTCATGCAGGTGGATGGGTCTTCAAATGGACGTGGGCTCCCTTCAGGCCTAGTAGCCTTACACTGAACTCTGAGAAAGAAGGCCTCGTCAAACAGGTTTTCGTGCGAACATCTTGGTTCTTGAAGATAGAAGCCCTTGGAGATATATGTGCTGCTCTCTAAGGGAAGGTTCTTATACTCACCTCTCAAGAAACAAAGCTGCAGGGAAATAGTCTTTCCACTACCACCTACAGGGACGAAGATGGAAGCAATTTCCAACGTTCGCAGTGAAGGCACAAATACTGTGTCATGTACCACTGCTTGAGAAAGAAGTTGTGTCGAAAGTTTCTCCCTCCTCAGATCTTGTTTCAGGAAGCTAGAAGTGTTTTCAGTTCTTCGCGTGAAAGCGCAAGGAAAATGCCATAGGCTGAATTGTGAAGAAAAATGTGGGTCGAATGTTACCACCAAGTCACAAGTTGTCCCCTATAGAGGTGTGTGTCTGTAAATCGGAGGAAGCGTAAGGAAAGTGCTATACACTTATTTCTACAAAACACCGCTGTGGAAGTGCGGCCGTTCCATGAGGAAGGATGAGTATGGATATGTATTATGTGAGGAAGCATAAGGAGGATTGCCTACCCATGGTTAACTCTAAGAACAAATCTAGAGGTTTGCCGTCCTTCGACGACCAGCTCTTTCCCTACGGATGGAAGCACCTTTTTACAACGTAGTGTAAAAGGAAAGAGACGGAAAGCGCGGTACACTACGGTGAGGAACACGTTGTGTGGAGGGTTTCTCTGCACGAAAGTCTTGTGTCATGAAGTTGGAAGGGCCTTCAAATGTACGCGAGCTCGCCTCAGCAGCGCCTTCCACTGAACTCAGAGAAACAAGGCCACGTCCAACAGGATTTCCTGCTAACCTCTTGGTTCGGGAAGCGTGAAGCCTTTGGAGATATAGGTGTAAGTGTCTAACACTCAGCTCTCAAGGAACAAAACGGTAGAGAAATCGCCTTTCCACTACCATCTACAGGGAAGAAAATGGAGGAAAGTCCCGACGTTAAAAGCGAAGGCACAAATACTGTGCCATATACCACTGCTTGAGAACGAACTTGTATCGAAAGCCTCTCCCAACTCAGATCTTGTTTCGGGAAGATAGAAGCCTTGTCAGTACTTTGTTTGAAAACACCAGGAAAACGCCACACGCTGAATTGTGAAGAAAAATGTGGGTCGAATGTGACAACCAACCCACTAGTAGTCCCCTAGAGAGGTGTGTGTCTGGAAATAGGAGGAAGCATAAGGGACGTGTGATACACTTAAGTCGAAGAAACAACGCTGTGGCGGTGCGGTCCTTCGACTGCCATCTGCTTTGCTAAGGAACGAAGCGGCTTGAAGCAAAGTGTGAAAGAGTACGGAGGGGAAGGAAGAGAGACATACCTTAGTCGCCGAACAACTTCTTATGGAGGGCTTTTCTCAACGAACACCATGGGTCACGAAGAGGGAAGGGTTTTCAAATGTATGTGACTTCGCCAAAGGAAAGGCATACATGAATCTCTGCGAAGCAAGTCCATCTCAAACGCGACTTCGAGCTCCCATCTGGGTTCGCGAGGAATTCATAGTCACAAAACGTATGGGCTGAATCCTAAACAAAGGGAGTACTATGCAGTCTGAAGAAACACCACTGCAGAGAAACCGTGTTTCTACTAACATCTTCCCTGAACATGGTAGACGTTACCCATGTAAGTGTGAAATCGCAAGGAATGTGCCCCGTGCCTGTCCCACAGACATACTTACTGTAGAATGTCTGTCCCCATTCGAACCTTGTTCTGTGAGAAGTGTTTTCAAGAGTAGGAGAGAGAGCAGATGGAACGTGTCAAGGTTTTCATTGTGAGAAAGAAATCCATTAGGAAAGCCATACACGTAAGAATGAGAAGAACTTTAGCATGAAACGGAGAAGGCATCTTGAAAGGGCCCTGTGACGGTGCTGGAGAAACCTCTTCTGAAGTAGGCTTCCCTCAGGTGTCCTATGGTTTCAGTGAGATGAAAATGTTTTCCGTAGTGGGGGTGAAGGCGCAAGGGACATGGGCTAGACTTAACTCTCCGTGTCGAATGTGCCTACAGTCATGACATGAAGAACAATGTATGGAAATGGATGATGTGAGCAAGCCTAAGGAAGATGGCATACGTTTGTTTAACTCTAAGAACAAATCTATTTTGTTGCCGTCCTTCGACTACCATCTCTTTTAGTAAGGAAGGAAGCAGCTTGTTAAACCTTGTGTGCAAGGAAAGAGGTGGAACGCGCATTCCTGTACATCGGGAAACACGTTGTGCAGAGAGCTTCTCTCCTTTAAGTCCTGTGTCATGCAGGTGGATGGGGCTTCAAATGGACGTGGGCTCCCTTCAGGCCTGGTAGCCTTACACTGAACTCTGAGAAAGAAGGCCTCGTCAAACAGGTTTTCGTGCGAACATCTTGGTTCTTGAAGATAGAAGCCCTTGGAGATATATGTGTTGCTCTCTAAGGGAAGGTTCTTATACTCACCTCTCAAGAAACAAAGCTGCAGGGAAATAGTCTTTCCACTACCACCTACAGGGATGAAGATGGAAGCAATTTCCAACGTTCGCAGTGAAGGCACAAATCTGTGTCAGGTACCACTGCTTGAGAAAGAAGTTGTGTCGAAAGTTTCTCCCTACTCAGATCTTGTTTCAGGAAGCTAGAAACATTTTCAGTTCTTTGCGTGAAAGCGTAAGGAAAATGCCATAGGCTGAATTGTAAAGAAAAATGTGGGTCGAATGTTATCACCAACTCACAAGTTGTCCCCTATAGAGGTGTGTGTATGGAAATCGGAGGAAGCATAAGCAACGAGCTCTGCAATTAATTCTTCAAGAACAATGCTGTGGAGGAGCGGTCCTTCGACTCCCTTCTGCTTTCCTAAGGATCGAAGCGGCTTTACACCAAGTGTGAAGGCTTCTGTCATGAAGTTGGAAGGCCTTCAAATGTAGGCGAGCTAGCCTCAGCAGAGCCTTACGCTGAACTCAGAGAAACAACGGCATGTGAAAACTGATTTCGAGCTCACATCTTGGTTCGGGAAGAATGAAGCCTTCTGAGCTATATGTGTCAGTGCCTTACACTCACCTCTCAAGGAACAACACGGTAGAGGGAGATAGTCCTTCTACTGCCATCTACTGGGAAGAAGATGGAAGAACGTTCCAACGGTCACAGCGAAGGCACAGGTACTGGGCCATATAGCGCTGCTTGAGAAAGAAGTCGTGTCGAAAGCTTCTCCCAACTCTGATCTTGTTTCGGTAGAGAGAAGCATAAGCAAAACACTCGTTGTCTCCTAGAGAGGTGTATGTCTGGAAATGAGAGGAAGCGTAAGGAATGTGCTATACACTTGGGTCTACAAAACAGCGCTGTGGAGGTGCGGTCTTTCGACTGCCACCTCCTCTGCTAAGAAACGAAGCGGCTTGAGGCAAAGTGTGAAAGAAAGCAGAGGGGAAGCGTGATCGACCTTACTCGCGGAACAACTTCTTACGGAGGGCTTTTCTCAACGAACACCATGCATGGGTCACGAAGATAGAAGCGTCTTCCAAAGTATGCGAGTTAGGCAGAGGAAAGGCATACACAAATCTGTGAGAACCAAGTCTATCTCAAACGCGACTTCGAGCTCCCACCTGGGTTCGCGAGGAATTCATACTCACAGAACGTATGTGTTGAATCCTAAACCAAGGGAGTACTAATCAGTCTGAAGAAACACCACTGCAGAGAAACCGTGTTTCTACTAACATCTCACCCTGAACATGGTAGACTTTTCCAATGTAAAGTGTGAAATCGCAAGGAATGTGCCCCGTGCCTGTCCCACAGACATACTTAGTGTAGAATGTCTGTCCCCATTCGAATCTTGTTCCGTGGGAAGTGTTTTCAAGAGTAGGAGAGAGAACAGATGGAACGTGTCAAGGTTTTCATTGTGAGAAGGAAATCCATCAGGAAAGCCATACACGTAAGGATGAGAAGCACTTTAGCATGAAACGGTGAAGGCATCTTGAATGGGCCCTGTGACGGTGCTGGAGAAACCTCTTCTGAAGTAGGCTTCCCTCAGCTGTCCTATGGTTTCAGTGCGATGAAAGTGTTTTCCCTAGCGGGTGTGAACGCGTAAGGGACATGGTCTAGACTTAACTCTCCGTGGCGAATGTGCCTACAGTCGTGACATGAAGAACGATGTATGGAAATGGATGATGTGAGCAAGCCTAAGGAAGATGGCACTCGTTTCTTTAACTCTAAGAACAAATCTAGAGTGTTGCCGTCCTTCGACTACCATCTCTTTTCGTAAGGTTGGAAGCAGCTTGTTAAACATTGTGTGCAAGGAAAGAGGTGGAACGTGCCTTCCTGTACAGCGGGGAACACGTTGTGCAGAGGGTTTCTCTCCTTTAAGTCCTGTGTCATGCAGGTGGATGGGTCTTCAAATGGACGTGGGCTCCCTTCAGGCCTAGTAGCCTTACACTGAACTCTGAGAAAGAAGGCCTCGTCAAACAGGTTTTCGTGCGAACATCTTGGTTCTTGAAGATAGAAGCCCTTGGAGATATATGTGCTGCTCTCTAAGGGAAGGTTCTTATACTCACCTCTCAAGAAACAAAGCTGCAGGGAAATAGTCTTTCCACTACCACCTACAGGGACGAAGATGGAAGCAATTTCCAACGTTCGCAGTGAAGGCACAAATACTGTGTCATGTACCACTGCTTGAGAAAGAAGTTGTGTCGAAAGTTTCTCCCTCCTCAGATCTTGTTTCAGGAAGCTAGAAGTGTTTTCAGTTCTTCGCGTGAAAGCGCAAGGAAAATGCCATAGGCTGAATTGTGAAGAAAAATGTGGGTCGAATGTTACCACCAAGTCACAAGTTGTCCCCTATAGAGGTGTGTGTCTGTAAATCGGAGGAAGCGTAAGGAAAGTGCTATACACTTATTTCTACAAAACACCGCTGTGGAAGTGCGGCCGTTCCATGAGGAAGGATGAGTATGGATATGTATTATGTGAGGAAGCATAAGGAGGATTGCCTACCCATGGTTAACTCTAAGAACAAATCTAGAGGTTTGCCGTCCTTCGACGACCAGCTCTTTCCCTACGGATGGAAGCACCTTTTTACAACGTAGTGTAAAAGGAAAGAGACGGAAAGCGCGGTACACTACGGTGAGGAACACGTTGTGTGGAGGGTTTCTCTGCACGAAAGTCTTGTGTCATGAAGTTGGAAGGGCCTTCAAATGTACGCGAGCTCGCCTCAGCAGCGCCTTCCACTGAACTCAGAGAAACAAGGCCACGTCCAACAGGATTTCCTGCTAACCTCTTGGTTCGGGAAGCGTGAAGCCTTTGGAGATATAGGTGTAAGTGTCTAACACTCAGCTCTCAAGGAACAAAACGGTAGAGAAATCGCCTTTCCACTACCATCTACAGGGAAGAAAATGGAGGAAAGTCCCGACGTTAAAAGCGAAGGCACAAATACTGTGCCATATACCACTGCTTGAGAACGAACTTGTATCGAAAGCCTCTCCCAACTCAGATCTTGTTTCGGGAAGATAGAAGCCTTGTCAGTACTTTGTTTGAAAACACCAGGAAAACGCCACACGCTGAATTGTGAAGAAAAATGTGGGTCGAATGTGACAACCAACCCACTAGTAGTCCCCTAGAGAGGTGTGTGTCTGGAAATAGGAGGAAGCATAAGGGACGTGTGATACACTTAAGTCGAAGAAACAACGCTGTGGCGGTGCGGTCCTTCGACTGCCATCTGCTTTGCTAAGGAACGAAGCGGCTTGAAGCAAAGTGTGAAAGAGTACGGAGGGGAAGGAAGAGAGACATACCTTAGTCGCCGAACAACTTCTTATGGAGGGCTTTTCTCAACGAACACCATGGGTCACGAAGAGGGAAGGGTTTTCAAATGTATGTGACTTCGCCAAAGGAAAGGCATACATGAATCTCTGCGAAGCAAGTCCATCTCAAACGCGACTTCGAGCTCCCATCTGGGTTCGCGAGGAATTCATAGTCACAAAACGTATGGGCTGAATCCTAAACAAAGGGAGTACTATGCAGTCTGAAGAAACACCACTGCAGAGAAACCGTGTTTCTACTAACATCTTCCCTGAACATGGTAGACGTTACCCATGTAAGTGTGAAATCGCAAGGAATGTGCCCCGTGCCTGTCCCACAGACATACTTACTGTAGAATGTCTGTCCCCATTCGAACCTTGTTCTGTGAGAAGTGTTTTCAAGAGTAGGAGAGAGAGCAGATGGAACGTGTCAAGGTTTTCATTGTGAGAAAGAAATCCATTAGGAAAGCCATACACGTAAGAATGAGAAGAACTTTAGCATGAAACGGAGAAGGCATCTTGAAAGGGCCCTGTGACGGTGCTGGAGAAACCTCTTCTGAAGTAGGCTTCCCTCAGGTGTCCTATGGTTTCAGTGAGATGAAAATGTTTTCCGTAGTGGGGGTGAAGGCGCAAGGGACATGGGCTAGACTTAACTCTCCGTGTCGAATGTGCCTACAGTCATGACATGAAGAACAATGTATGGAAATGGATGATGTGAGCAAGCCTAAGGAAGATGGCATACGTTTGTTTAACTCTAAGAACAAATCTATTTTGTTGCCGTCCTTCGACTACCATCTCTTTTAGTAAGGAAGGAAGCAGCTTGTTAAACCTTGTGTGCAAGGAAAGAGGTGGAACGTGCATTCCTGTACATCGGGAAACACGTTGTGCAGAGAGCTTCTCTCCTTTAAGTCCTGTGTCATGCAGGTGGATAGGGCTTCAAATGGACGTGGGCTCCCTTCAGGCCTGGTAGCCTTACACTGAACTCTGAGAAAGAAGGCCTCGTCAAACAGGTTTTCGTGCGAACATCTTGGTTCTTGAAGATAGAAGCCCTTGGAGATATATGTGTTGCTCTCTAAGGGAAGGTTCTTATACTCACCTCTCAAGAAACAAAGCTGCAGGGAAATAGTCTTTCCACTACCACCTACAGGGATGAAGATGGAAGCAATTTCCAACGTTCGCAGTGAAGGCACAAATCTGTGTCAGGTACCACTGCTTGAGAAAGAAGTTGTGTCGAAAGTTTCTCCCTACTCAGATCTTGTTTCAGGAAGCTAGAAACATTTTCAGTTCTTTGCGTGAAAGCGTAAGGAAAATGCCATAGGCTGAATTGTAAAGAAAAATGTGGGTCGAATGTTATCACCAACTCACAAGTTGTCCCCTATAGAGGTGTGTGTATGGAAATCGGAGGAAGCATAAGCAACGAGCTCTGCAATTAATTCTTCAAGAACAATGCTGTGGAGGAGCGGTCCTTCGACTCCCTTCTGCTTTCCTAAGGATCGAAGCGGCTTTACACCAAGTGTGAAGGCTTCTGTCATGAAGTTGGAAGGCCTTCAAATGTAGGCGAGCTAGCCTCAGCAGAGCCTTACGCTGAACTCAGAGAAACAACGGCATGTGAAAACTGATTTCGAGCTCACATCTTGGTTCGGGAAGAATGAAGCCTTCTGAGCTATATGTGTCAGTGCCTTACACTCACCTCTCAAGGAACAACACGGTAGAGGGAGATAGTCCTTCTACTGCCATCTACTGGGAAGAAGATGGAAGAACGTTCCAATGGTCACAGCGAAGGCACAGGTACTGGGCCATATAGCGCTGCTTGAGAAAGAAGTCGTGTCGAAAGCTTCTCCCAACTCAGATCTTGTTTCGGTAGAGAGAAGCATAAGCAAAACACTCGTTGTCTCCTAGAGAGGTGTATGTCTGGAAATGAGAGGAAGCGTAAGGAATGTGCTATACACTTGGGTCTACAAAACAGCGCTGTGGAGGTGCGGTCTTTCGACTGCCACCTCCTCTGCTAAGAAACGAAGCGGCTTGAGGCAAAGTGTGAAAGAAAGCAGAGGGGAAGCGTGATCGACCTTACTCGCGGAACAACTTCTTACGGAGGGCTTTTCTCAACGAACACCATGCATGGGTCACGAAGATAGAAGCGTCTTCCAAAGTATGCGAGTTAGGCAGAGGAAAGGCATACACAAATCTGTGAGAACCAAGTCTATCTCAAACGCGACTTCGAGCTCCCACCTGGGTTCGCGAGGAATTCATACTCACAGAACGTATGTGTTGAATCCTAAACCAAGGGAGTACTAATCAGTCTGAAGAAACACCACTGCAGAGAAACCGTGTTTCTACTAACATCTCACCCTGAACATGGTAGACTTTTCCAATGTAAAGTGTGAAATCGCAAGGAATGTGCCCCGTGCCTGTCCCACAGACATACTTAGTGTAGAATGTCTGTCCCCATTCGAATCTTGTTCCGTGGGAAGTGTTTTCAAGAGTAGGAGAGAGAACAGATGGAACGTGTCAAGGTTTTCATTGTGAGAAGGAAATCCATCAGGAAAGCCATACACGTAAGGATGAGAAGCACTTTAGCATGAAACGGTGAAGGCATCTTGAATGGGCCCTGTGACGGTGCTGGAGAAACCTCTTCTGAAGTAGGCTTCCCTCAGCTGTCCTATGGTTTCAGTGCGATGAAAGTGTTTTCCCTAGCGGGTGTGAACGCGTAAGGGACATGGTCTAGACTTAACTCTCCGTGGCGAATGTGCCTACAGTCGTGACATGAAGAACGATGTATGGAAATGGAGGATGTGAGCAAGCCTAAGGAAGATGGCACTCGTTTCTTTAACTCTAAGAACAAATCTAGAGTGTTGCCGTCCTTCGACTACCATCTCTTTTCGTAAGGTTGGAAGCAGCTTGTTAAACATTGTGTGCAAGGAAAGAGGTGGAACGTGCCTTCCTGTACAGCGGGGAACACGTTGTGCAGAGGGTTTCTCTCCTTTAAGTCCTGTGTCATGCAGGTGGATGGGTCTTCAAATGGACGTGGGCTCCCTTCAGGCCTAGTAGCCTTACACTGAACTCTGAGAAAGAAGGCCTCGTCAAACAGGTTTTCGTGCGAACATCTTGGTTCTTGAAGATAGAAGCCCTTGGAGATATATGTGCTGCTCTCTAAGGGAAGGTTCTTATACTCACCTCTCAAGAAACAAAGCTGCAGGGAAATAGTCTTTCCACTACCACCTACAGGGACGAAGATGGAAGCAATTTCCAACGTTCGCAGTGAAGGCACAAATACTGTGTCATGTACCACTGCTTGAGAAAGAAGTTGTGTCGAAAGTTTCTCCCTCCTCAGATCTTGTTTCAGGAAGCTAGAAGTGTTTTCAGTTCTTCGCGTGAAAGCGCAAGGAAAATGCCATAGGCTGAATTGTGAAGAAAAATGTGGGTCGAATGTTACCACCAAGTCACAAGTTGTCCCCTATAGAGGTGTGTGTCTGTAAATCGGAGGAAGCGTAAGGAAAGTGCTATACACTTATTTCTACAAAACACCGCTGTGGAAGTGCGGCCGTTCCATGAGGAAGGATGAGTATGGATATGTATTATGTGAGGAAGCATAAGGAGGATTGCCTACCCATGGTTAACTCTAAGAACAAATCTAGAGGTTTGCCGTCCTTCGACGACCAGCTCTTTCCCTACGGATGGAAGCACCTTTTTACAACGTAGTGTAAAAGGAAAGAGACGGAAAGCGCGGTACACTACGGTGAGGAACACGTTGTGTGGAGGGTTTCTCTGCACGAAAGTCTTGTGTCATGAAGTTGGAAGGGCCTTCAAATGTACGCGAGCTCGCCTCAGCAGCGCCTTCCACTGAACTCAGAGAAACAAGGCCACGTCCAACAGGATTTCCTGCTAACCTCTTGGTTCGGGAAGCGTGAAGCCTTTGGAGATATAGGTGTAAGTGTCTAACACTCAGCTCTCAAGGAACAAAACGGTAGAGAAATCGCCTTTCCACTACCATCTACAGGGAAGAAAATGGAGGAAAGTCCCGACGTTAAAAGCGAAGGCACAAATACTGTGCCATATACCACTGCTTGAGAACGAACTTGTATCGAAAGCCTCTCCCAACTCAGATCTTGTTTCGGGAAGATAGAAGCCTTGTCAGTACTTTGTTTGAAAACACCAGGAAAACGCCACACGCTGAATTGTGAAGAAAAATGTGGGTCGAATGTGACAACCAACCCACTAGTAGTCCCCTAGAGAGGTGTGTGTCTGGAAATAGGAGGAAGCATAAGGGACGTGTGATACACTTAAGTCGAAGAAACAACGCTGTGGCGGTGCGGTCCTTCGACTGCCATCTGCTTTGCTAAGGAACGAAGCGGCTTGAAGCAAAGTGTGAAAGAGTACGGAGGGGAAGGAAGAGAGACATACCTTAGTCGCCGAACAACTTCTTATGGAGGGCTTTTCTCAACGAACACCATGGGTCACGAAGAGGGAAGGGTTTTCAAATGTATGTGACTTCGCCAAAGGAAAGGCATACATGAATCTCTGCGAAGCAAGTCCATCTCAAACGCGACTTCGAGCTCCCATCTGGGTTCGCGAGGAATTCATAGTCACAAAACGTATGGGCTGAATCCTAAACAAAGGGAGTACTATGCAGTCTGAAGAAACACCACTGCAGAGAAACCGTGTTTCTACTAACATCTTCCCTGAACATGGTAGACGTTACCCATGTAAGTGTGAAATCGCAAGGAATGTGCCCCGTGCCTGTCCCACAGACATACTTACTGTAGAATGTCTGTCCCCATTCGAACCTTGTTCTGTGAGAAGTGTTTTCAAGAGTAGGAGAGAGAGCAGATGGAACGTGTCAAGGTTTTCATTGTGAGAAAGAAATCCATTAGGAAAGCCATACACGTAAGAATGAGAAGAACTTTAGCATGAAACGGAGAAGGCATCTTGAAAGGGCCCTGTGACGGTGCTGGAGAAACCTCTTCTGAAGTAGGCTTCCCTCAGGTGTCCTATGGTTTCAGTGAGATGAAAATGTTTTCCGTAGTGGGGGTGAAGGCGCAAGGGACATGGGCTAGACTTAACTCTCCGTGTCGAATGTGCCTACAGTCATGACATGAAGAACAATGTATGGAAATGGATGATGTGAGCAAGCCTAAGGAAGATGGCATACGTTTGTTTAACTCTAAGAACAAATCTATTTTGTTGCCGTCCTTCGACTACCATCTCTTTTAGTAAGGAAGGAAGCAGCTTGTTAAACCTTGTGTGCAAGGAAAGAGGTGGAACGCGCATTCCTGTACATCGGGAAACACGTTGTGCAGAGAGCTTCTCTCCTTTAAGTCCTGTGTCATGCAGGTGGATGGGGCTTCAAATGGACGTGGGCTCCCTTCAGGCCTGGTAGCCTTACACTGAACTCTGAGAAAGAAGGCCTCGTCAAACAGGTTTTCGTGCGAACATCTTGGTTCTTGAAGATAGAAGCCCTTGGAGATATATGTGTTGCTCTCTAAGGGAAGGTTCTTATACTCACCTCTCAAGAAACAAAGCTGCAGGGAAATAGTCTTTCCACTACCACCTACAGGGATGAAGATGGAAGCAATTTCCAACGTTCGCAGTGAAGGCACAAATCTGTGTCAGGTACCACTGCTTGAGAAAGAAGTTGTGTCGAAAGTTTCTCCCTACTCAGATCTTGTTTCAGGAAGCTAGAAACATTTTCAGTTCTTTGCGTGAAAGCGTAAGGAAAATGCCATAGGCTGAATTGTAAAGAAAAATGTGGGTCGAATGTTATCACCAACTCACAAGTTGTCCCCTATAGAGGTGTGTGTATGGAAATCGGAGGAAGCATAAGCAACGAGCTCTGCAATTAATTCTTCAAGAACAATGCTGTGGAGGAGCGGTCCTTCGACTCCCTTCTGCTTTCCTAAGGATCGAAGCGGCTTTACACCAAGTGTGAAGGCTTCTGTCATGAAGTTGGAAGGCCTTCAAATGTAGGCGAGCTAGCCTCAGCAGAGCCTTACGCTGAACTCAGAGAAACAACGGCATGTGAAAACTGATTTCGAGCTCACATCTTGGTTCGGGAAGAATGAAGCCTTCTGAGCTATATGTGTCAGTGCCTTACACTCACCTCTCAAGGAACAACACGGTAGAGGGAGATAGTCCTTCTACTGCCATCTACTGGGAAGAAGATGGAAGAACGTTCCAACGGTCACAGCGAAGGCACAGGTACTGGGCCATATAGCGCTGCTTGAGAAAGAAGTCGTGTCGAAAGCTTCTCCCAACTCAGATCTTGTTTCGGTAGAGAGAAGCATAAGCAAAACACTCGTTGTCTCCTAGAGAGGTGTATGTCTGGAAATGAGAGGAAGCGTAAGGAATGTGCTATACACTTGGGTCTACAAAACAGCGCTGTGGAGGTGCGGTCTTTCGACTGCCACCTCCTCTGCTAAGAAACGAAGCGGCTTGAGGCAAAGTGTGAAAGAAAGCAGAGGGGAAGCGTGATCGACCTTACTCGCGGAACAACTTCTTACGGAGGGCTTTTCTCAACGAACACCATGCATGGGTCACGAAGATAGAAGCGTCTTCCAAAGTATGCGAGTTAGGCAGAGGAAAGGCATACACAAATCTGTGAGAACCAAGTCTATCTCAAACGCGACTTCGAGCTCCCACCTGGGTTCGCGGGGAATTCATACTCACAGAACGTATGTGTTGAATCCTAAACCAAGGGAGTACTAATCAGTCTGAAGAAACACCACTGCAGAGAAACCGTGTTTCTACTAACATCTCACCCTGAACATGGTAGACTTTTCCAATGTAAAGTGTGAAATCGCAAGGAATGTGCCCCGTGCCTGTCCCACAGACATACTTAGTGTAGAATGTCTGTCCCCATTCGAATCTTGTTCCGTGGGAAGTGTTTTCAAGAGTAGGAGAGAGAACAGATGGAACGTGTCAAGGTTTTCATTGTGAGAAGGAAATCCATCAGGAAAGCCATACACGTAAGGATGAGAAGCACTTTAGCATGAAACGGTGAAGGCATCTTGAATGGGCCCTGTGACGGTGCTGGAGAAACCTCTTCTGAAGTAGGCTTCCCTCAGCTGTCCTATGGTTTCAGTGCGATGAAAGTGTTTTCCCTAGCGGGTGTGAACGCGTAAGGGACATGGTCTAGACTTAACTCTCCGTGGCGAATGTGCCTACAGTCGTGACATGAAGAACGATGTATGGAAATGGAGGATGTGAGCAAGCCTAAGGAAGATGGCACTCGTTTCTTTAACTCTAAGAACAAATCTAGAGTGTTGCCGTCCTTCGACTACCATCTCTTTTCGTAAGGTTGGAAGCAGCTTGTTAAACATTGTGTGCAAGGAAAGAGGTGGAACGTGCCTTCCTGTACAGCGGGGAACACGTTGTGCAGAGGGTTTCTCTCCTTTAAGTCCTGTGTCATGCAGGTGGATGGGTCTTCAAATGGACGTGGGCTCCCTTCAGGCCTAGTAGCCTTACACTGAACTCTGAGAAAGAAGGCCTCGTCAAACAGGTTTTCGTGCGAACATCTTGGTTCTTGAAGATAGAAGCCCTTGGAGATATATGTGCTGCTCTCTAAGGGAAGGTTCTTATACTCACCTCTCAAGAAACAAAGCTGCAGGGAAATAGTCTTTCCACTACCACCTACAGGGACGAAGATGGAAGCAATTTCCAACGTTCGCAGTGAAGGCACAAATACTGTGTCATGTACCACTGCTTGAGAAAGAAGTTGTGTCGAAAGTTTCTCCCTCCTCAGATCTTGTTTCAGGAAGCTAGAAGTGTTTTCAGTTCTTCGCGTGAAAGCGCAAGGAAAATGCCATAGGCTGAATTGTGAAGAAAAATGTGGGTCGAATGTTACCACCAAGTCACAAGTTGTCCCCTATAGAGGTGTGTGTCTGTAAATCGGAGGAAGCGTAAGGAAAGTGCTATACACTTATTTCTACAAAACACCGCTGTGGAAGTGCGGCCGTTCCATGAGGAAGGATGAGTATGGATATGTATTATGTGAGGAAGCATAAGGAGGATTGCCTACCCATGGTTAACTCTAAGAACAAATCTAGAGGTTTGCCGTCCTTCGACGACCAGCTCTTTCCCTACGGATGGAAGCACCTTTTTACAAC
The DNA here is from genome assembly GCF_037043125.1 of Eumetopias jubatus. NCBI lineage: Eukaryota > Metazoa > Chordata > Mammalia > Carnivora > Otariidae > Eumetopias > Eumetopias jubatus. Next base: position 25,690 of record NW_028275019.1, read on the forward strand.
GTAGTGTAAAAGGAAAGAGACGGAAAGCGCGGTACACTACGGTGAGGAACACGTTGTGTGGAGGGTTTCTCTGCACGAAAGTCTTGTGTCATGAAGTTGGAAGGGCCTTCAAATGTACGCGAGCTCGCCTCAGCAGCGCCTTCCACTGAACTCAGAGAAACAAGGCCACGTCCAACAGGATTTCCTGCTAACCTCTTGGTTCGGGAAGCGTGAAGCCTTTGGAGATATAGGTGTAAGTGTCTAACACTCAGCTCTCAAGGAACAAAACGGTAGAGAAATCGCCTTTCCACTACCATCTACAGGGAAGAAAATGGAGGAAAGTCCCGACGTTAAAAGCGAAGGCACAAATACTGTGCCATATACCACTGCTTGAGAACGAACTTGTATCGAAAGCCTCTCCCAACTCAGATCTTGTTTCGGGAAGATAGAAGCCTTGTCAGTACTTTGTTTGAAAACACCAGGAAAACGCCACACGCTGAATTGTGAAGAAAAATGTGGGTCGAATGTGACAACCAACCCACTAGTAGTCCCCTAGAGAGGTGTGTGTCTGGAAATAGGAGGAAGCATAAGGGACGTGTGATACACTTAAGTCGAAGAAACAACGCTGTGGCGGTGCGGTCCTTCGACTGCCATCTGCTTTGCTAAGGAACGAAGCGGCTTGAAGCAAAGTGTGAAAGAGTACGGAGGGGAAGGAAGAGAGACATACCTTAGTCGCCGAACAACTTCTTATGGAGGGCTTTTCTCAACGAACACCATGGGTCACGAAGAGGGAAGGGTTTTCAAATGTATGTGACTTCGCCAAAGGAAAGGCATACATGAATCTCTGCGAAGCAAGTCCATCTCAAACGCGACTTCGAGCTCCCATCTGGGTTCGCGAGGAATTCATAGTCACAAAACGTATGGGCTGAATCCTAAACAAAGGGAGTACTATGCAGTCTGAAGAAACACCACTGCAGAGAAACCGTGTTTCTACTAACATCTTCCCTGAACATGGTAGACGTTACCCATGTAAGTGTGAAATCGCAAGGAATGTGCCCCGTGCCTGTCCCACAGACATACTTACTGTAGAATGTCTGTCCCCATTCGAACCTTGTTCTGTGAGAAGTGTTTTCAAGAGTAGGAGAGAGAGCAGATGGAACGTGTCAAGGTTTTCATTGTGAGAAAGAAATCCATTAGGAAAGCCATACACGTAAGAATGAGAAGAACTTTAGCATGAAACGGAGAAGGCATCTTGAAAGGGCCCTGTGACGGTGCTGGAGAAACCTCTTCTGAAGTAGGCTTCCCTCAGGTGTCCTATGGTTTCAGTGAGATGAAAATGTTTTCCGTAGTGGGGGTGAAGGCGCAAGGGACATGGGCTAGACTTAACTCTCCGTGTCGAATGTGCCTACAGTCATGACATGAAGAACAATGTATGGAAATGGATGATGTGAGCAAGCCTAAGGAAGATGGCATACGTTTGTTTAACTCTAAGAACAAATCTATTTTGTTGCCGTCCTTCGACTACCATCTCTTTTAGTAAGGAAGGAAGCAGCTTGTTAAACCTTGTGTGCAAGGAAAGAGGTGGAACGCGCATTCCTGTACATCGGGAAACACGTTGTGCAGAGAGCTTCTCTCCTTTAAGTCCTGTGTCATGCAGGTGGATGGGGCTTCAAATGGACGTGGGCTCCCTTCAGGCCTGGTAGCCTTACACTGAACTCTGAGAAAGAAGGCCTCGTCAAACAGGTTTTCGTGCGAACATCTTGGTTCTTGAAGATAGAAGCCCTTGGAGATATATGTGTTGCTCTCTAAGGGAAGGTTCTTATACTCACCTCTCAAGAAACAAAGCTGCAGGGAAATAGTCTTTCCACTACCACCTACAGGGATGAAGATGGAAGCAATTTCCAACGTTCGCAGTGAAGGCACAAATCTGTGTCAGGTACCACTGCTTGAGAAAGAAGTTGTGTCGAAAGTTTCTCCCTACTCAGATCTTGTTTCAGGAAGCTAGAAACATTTTCAGTTCTTTGCGTGAAAGCGTAAGGAAAATGCCATAGGCTGAATTGTAAAGAAAAATGTGGGTCGAATGTTATCACCAACTCACAAGTTGTCCCCTATAGAGGTGTGTGTATGGAAATCGGAGGAAGCATAAGCAACGAGCTCTGCAATTAATTCTTCAAGAACAATGCTGTGGAGGAGCGGTCCTTCGACTCCCTTCTGCTTTCCTAAGGATCGAAGCGGCTTTACACCAAGTGTGAAGGCTTCTGTCATGAAGTTGGAAGGCCTTCAAATGTAGGCGAGCTAGCCTCAGCAGAGCCTTACGCTGAACTCAGAGAAACAACGGCATGTGAAAACTGATTTCGAGCTCACATCTTGGTTCGGGAAGAATGAAGCCTTCTGAGCTATATGTGTCAGTGCCTTACACTCACCTCTCAAGGAACAACACGGTAGAGGGAGATAGTCCTTCTACTGCCATCTACTGGGAAGAAGATGGAAGAACGTTCCAACGGTCACAGCGAAGGCACAGGTACTGGGCCATATAGCGCTGCTTGAGAAAGAAGTCGTGTCGAAAGCTTCTCCCAACTCTGATCTTGTTTCGGTAGAGAGAAGCATAAGCAAAACACTCGTTGTCTCCTAGAGAGGTGTATGTCTGGAAATGAGAGGAAGCGTAAGGAATGTGCTATACACTTGGGTCTACAAAACAGCGCTGTGGAGGTGCGGTCTTTCGACTGCCACCTCCTCTGCTAAGAAACGAAGCGGCTTGAGGCAAAGTGTGAAAGAAAGCAGAGGGGAAGCGTGATCGACCTTACTCGCGGAACAACTTCTTACGGAGGGCTTTTCTCAACGAACACCATGCATGGGTCACGAAGATAGAAGCGTCTTCCAAAGTATGCGAGTTAGGCAGAGGAAAGGCATACACAAATCTGTGAGAACCAAGTCTATCTCAAACGCGACTTCGAGCTCCCACCTGGGTTCGCGAGGAATTCATACTCACAGAACGTATGTGTTGAATCCTAAACCAAGGGAGTACTAATCAGTCTGAAGAAACACCACTGCAGAGAAACCGTGTTTCTACTAACATCTCACCCTGAACATGGTAGACTTTTCCAATGTAAAGTGTGAAATCGCAAGGAATGTGCCCCGTGCCTGTCCCACAGACATACTTAGTGTAGAATGTCTGTCCCCATTCGAATCTTGTTCCGTGGGAAGTGTTTTCAAGAGTAGGAGAGAGAACAGATGGAACGTGTCAAGGTTTTCATTGTGAGAAGGAAATCCATCAGGAAAGCCATACACGTAAGGATGAGAAGCACTTTAGCATGAAACGGTGAAGGCATCTTGAATGGGCCCTGTGACGGTGCTGGAGAAACCTCTTCTGAAGTAGGCTTCCCTCAGCTGTCCTATGGTTTCAGTGCGATGAAAGTGTTTTCCCTAGCGGGTGTGAACGCGTAAGGGACATGGTCTAGACTTAACTCTCCGTGGCGAATGTGCCTACAGTCGTGACATGAAGAACGATGTATGGAAATGGATGATGTGAGCAAGCCTAAGGAAGATGGCACTCGTTTCTTTAACTCTAAGAACAAATCTAGAGTGTTGCCGTCCTTCGACTACCATCTCTTTTCGTAAGGTTGGAAGCAGCTTGTTAAACATTGTGTGCAAGGAAAGAGGTGGAACGTGCCTTCCTGTACAGCGGGGAACACGTTGTGCAGAGGGTTTCTCTCCTTTAAGTCCTGTGTCATGCAGGTGGATGGGTCTTCAAATGGACGTGGGCTCCCTTCAGGCCTAGTAGCCTTACACTGAACTCTGAGAAAGAAGGCCTCGTCAAACAGGTTTTCGTGCGAACATCTTGGTTCTTGAAGATAGAAGCCCTTGGAGATATATGTGCTGCTCTCTAAGGGAAGGTTCTTATACTCACCTCTCAAGAAACAAAGCTGCAGGGAAATAGTCTTTCCACTACCACCTACAGGGACGAAGATGGAAGCAATTTCCAACGTTCGCAGTGAAGGCACAAATACTGTGTCATGTACCACTGCTTGAGAAAGAAGTTGTGTCGAAAGTTTCTCCCTCCTCAGATCTTGTTTCAGGAAGCTAGAAGTGTTTTCAGTTCTTCGCGTGAAAGCGCAAGGAAAATGCCATAGGCTGAATTGTGAAGAAAAATGTGGGTCGAATGTTACCACCAAGTCACAAGTTGTCCCCTATAGAGGTGTGTGTCTGTAAATCGGAGGAAGCGTAAGGAAAGTGCTATACACTTATTTCTACAAAACACCGCTGTGGAAGTGCGGCCGTTCCATGAGGAAGGATGAGTATGGATATGTATTATGTGAGGAAGCATAAGGAGGATTGCCTACCCATGGTTAACTCTAAGAACAAATCTAGAGGTTTGCCGTCCTTCGACGACCAGCTCTTTCCCTACGGATGGAAGCACCTTTTTACAACGTAGTGTAAAAGGAAAGAGACGGAAAGCGCGGTACACTACGGTGAGGAACACGTTGTGTGGAGGGTTTCTCTGCACGAAAGTCTTGTGTCATGAAGTTGGAAGGGCCTTCAAATGTACGCGAGCTCGCCTCAGCAGCGCCTTCCACTGAACTCAGAGAAACAAGGCCACGTCCAACAGGATTTCCTGCTAACCTCTTGGTTCGGGAAGCGTGAAGCCTTTGGAGATATAGGTGTAAGTGTCTAACACTCAGCTCTCAAGGAACAAAACGGTAGAGAAATCGCCTTTCCACTACCATCTACAGGGAAGAAAATGGAGGAAAGTCCCGACGTTAAAAGCGAAGGCACAAATACTGTGCCATATACCACTGCTTGAGAACGAACTTGTATCGAAAGCCTCTCCCAACTCAGATCTTGTTTCGGGAAGATAGAAGCCTTGTCAGTACTTTGTTTGAAAACACCAGGAAAACGCCACACGCTGAATTGTGAAGAAAAATGTGGGTCGAATGTGACAACCAACCCACTAGTAGTCCCCTAGAGAGGTGTGTGTCTGGAAATAGGAGGAAGCATAAGGGACGTGTGATACACTTAAGTCGAAGAAACAACGCTGTGGCGGTGCGGTCCTTCGACTGCCATCTGCTTTGCTAAGGAACGAAGCGGCTTGAAGCAAAGTGTGAAAGAGTACGGAGGGGAAGGAAGAGAGACATACCTTAGTCGCCGAACAACTTCTTATGGAGGGCTTTTCTCAACGAACACCATGGGTCACGAAGAGGGAAGGGTTTTCAAATGTATGTGACTTCGCCAAAGGAAAGGCATACATGAATCTCTGCGAAGCAAGTCCATCTCAAACGCGACTTCGAGCTCCCATCTGGGTTCGCGAGGAATTCATAGTCACAAAACGTATGGGCTGAATCCTAAACAAAGGGAGTACTATGCAGTCTGAAGAAACACCACTGCAGAGAAACCGTGTTTCTACTAACATCTTCCCTGAACATGGTAGACGTTACCCATGTAAGTGTGAAATCGCAAGGAATGTGCCCCGTGCCTGTCCCACAGACATACTTACTGTAGAATGTCTGTCCCCATTCGAACCTTGTTCTGTGAGAAGTGTTTTCAAGAGTAGGAGAGAGAGCAGATGGAACGTGTCAAGGTTTTCATTGTGAGAAAGAAATCCATTAGGAAAGCCATACACGTAAGAATGAGAAGAACTTTAGCATGAAACGGAGAAGGCATCTTGAAAGGGCCCTGTGACGGTGCTGGAGAAACCTCTTCTGAAGTAGGCTTCCCTCAGGTGTCCTATGGTTTCAGTGAGATGAAAATGTTTTCCGTAGTGGGGGTGAAGGCGCAAGGGACATGGGCTAGACTTAACTCTCCGTGTCGAATGTGCCTACAGTCATGACATGAAGAACAATGTATGGAAATGGATGATGTGAGCAAGCCTAAGGAAGATGGCATACGTTTGTTTAACTCTAAGAACAAATCTATTTTGTTGCCGTCCTTCGACTACCATCTCTTTTAGTAAGGAAGGAAGCAGCTTGTTAAACCTTGTGTGCAAGGAAAGAGGTGGAACGTGCATTCCTGTACATCGGGAAACACGTTGTGCAGAGAGCTTCTCTCCTTTAAGTCCTGTGTCATGCAGGTGGATAGGGCTTCAAATGGACGTGGGCTCCCTTCAGGCCTGGTAGCCTTACACTGAACTCTGAGAAAGAAGGCCTCGTCAAACAGGTTTTCGTGCGAACATCTTGGTTCTTGAAGATAGAAGCCCTTGGAGATATATGTGTTGCTCTCTAAGGGAAGGTTCTTATACTCACCTCTCAAGAAACAAAGCTGCAGGGAAATAGTCTTTCCACTACCACCTACAGGGATGAAGATGGAAGCAATTTCCAACGTTCGCAGTGAAGGCACAAATCTGTGTCAGGTACCACTGCTTGAGAAAGAAGTTGTGTCGAAAGTTTCTCCCTACTCAGATCTTGTTTCAGGAAGCTAGAAACATTTTCAGTTCTTTGCGTGAAAGCGTAAGGAAAATGCCATAGGCTGAATTGTAAAGAAAAATGTGGGTCGAATGTTATCACCAACTCACAAGTTGTCCCCTATAGAGGTGTGTGTATGGAAATCGGAGGAAGCATAAGCAACGAGCTCTGCAATTAATTCTTCAAGAACAATGCTGTGGAGGAGCGGTCCTTCGACTCCCTTCTGCTTTCCTAAGGATCGAAGCGGCTTTACACCAAGTGTGAAGGCTTCTGTCATGAAGTTGGAAGGCCTTCAAATGTAGGCGAGCTAGCCTCAGCAGAGCCTTACGCTGAACTCAGAGAAACAACGGCATGTGAAAACTGATTTCGAGCTCACATCTTGGTTCGGGAAGAATGAAGCCTTCTGAGCTATATGTGTCAGTGCCTTACACTCACCTCTCAAGGAACAACACGGTAGAGGGAGATAGTCCTTCTACTGCCATCTACTGGGAAGAAGATGGAAGAACGTTCCAATGGTCACAGCGAAGGCACAGGTACTGGGCCATATAGCGCTGCTTGAGAAAGAAGTCGTGTCGAAAGCTTCTCCCAACTCAGATCTTGTTTCGGTAGAGAGAAGCATAAGCAAAACACTCGTTGTCTCCTAGAGAGGTGTATGTCTGGAAATGAGAGGAAGCGTAAGGAATGTGCTATACACTTGGGTCTACAAAACAGCGCTGTGGAGGTGCGGTCTTTCGACTGCCACCTCCTCTGCTAAGAAACGAAGCGGCTTGAGGCAAAGTGTGAAAGAAAGCAGAGGGGAAGCGTGATCGACCTTACTCGCGGAACAACTTCTTACGGAGGGCTTTTCTCAACGAACACCATGCATGGGTCACGAAGATAGAAGCGTCTTCCAAAGTATGCGAGTTAGGCAGAGGAAAGGCATACACAAATCTGTGAGAACCAAGTCTATCTCAAACGCGACTTCGAGCTCCCACCTGGGTTCGCGAGGAATTCATACTCACAGAACGTATGTGTTGAATCCTAAACCAAGGGAGTACTAATCAGTCTGAAGAAACACCACTGCAGAGAAACCGTGTTTCTACTAACATCTCACCCTGAACATGGTAGACTTTTCCAATGTAAAGTGTGAAATCGCAAGGAATGTGCCCCGTGCCTGTCCCACAGACATACTTAGTGTAGAATGTCTGTCCCCATTCGAATCTTGTTCCGTGGGAAGTGTTTTCAAGAGTAGGAGAGAGAACAGATGGAACGTGTCAAGGTTTTCATTGTGAGAAGGAAATCCATCAGGAAAGCCATACACGTAAGGATGAGAAGCACTTTAGCATGAAACGGTGAAGGCATCTTGAATGGGCCCTGTGACGGTGCTGGAGAAACCTCTTCTGAAGTAGGCTTCCCTCAGCTGTCCTATGGTTTCAGTGCGATGAAAGTGTTTTCCCTAGCGGGTGTGAACGCGTAAGGGACATGGTCTAGACTTAACTCTCCGTGGCGAATGTGCCTACAGTCGTGACATGAAGAACGATGTATGGAAATGGAGGATGTGAGCAAGCCTAAGGAAGATGGCACTCGTTTCTTTAACTCTAAGAACAAATCTAGAGTGTTGCCGTCCTTCGACTACCATCTCTTTTCGTAAGGTTGGAAGCAGCTTGTTAAACATTGTGTGCAAGGAAAGAGGTGGAACGTGCCTTCCTGTACAGCGGGGAACACGTTGTGCAGAGGGTTTCTCTCCTTTAAGTCCTGTGTCATGCAGGTGGATGGGTCTTCAAATGGACGTGGGCTCCCTTCAGGCCTAGTAGCCTTACACTGAACTCTGAGAAAGAAGGCCTCGTCAAACAGGTTTTCGTGCGAACATCTTGGTTCTTGAAGATAGAAGCCCTTGGAGATATATGTGCTGCTCTCTAAGGGAAGGTTCTTATACTCACCTCTCAAGAAACAAAGCTGCAGGGAAATAGTCTTTCCACTACCACCTACAGGGACGAAGATGGAAGCAATTTCCAACGTTCGCAGTGAAGGCACAAATACTGTGTCATGTACCACTGCTTGAGAAAGAAGTTGTGTCGAAAGTTTCTCCCTCCTCAGATCTTGTTTCAGGAAGCTAGAAGTGTTTTCAGTTCTTCGCGTGAAAGCGCAAGGAAAATGCCATAGGCTGAATTGTGAAGAAAAATGTGGGTCGAATGTTACCACCAAGTCACAAGTTGTCCCCTATAGAGGTGTGTGTCTGTAAATCGGAGGAAGCGTAAGGAAAGTGCTATACACTTATTTCTACAAAACACCGCTGTGGAAGTGCGGCCGTTCCATGAGGAAGGATGAGTATGGATATGTATTATGTGAGGAAGCATAAGGAGGATTGCCTACCCATGGTTAACTCTAAGAACAAATCTAGAGGTTTGCCGTCCTTCGACGACCAGCTCTTTCCCTACGGATGGAAGCACCTTTTTACAACGTAGTGTAAAAGGAAAGAGACGGAAAGCGCGGTACACTACGGTGAGGAACACGTTGTGTGGAGGGTTTCTCTGCACGAAAGTCTTGTGTCATGAAGTTGGAAGGGCCTTCAAATGTACGCGAGCTCGCCTCAGCAGCGCCTTCCACTGAACTCAGAGAAACAAGGCCACGTCCAACAGGATTTCCTGCTAACCTCTTGGTTCGGGAAGCGTGAAGCCTTTGGAGATATAGGTGTAAGTGTCTAACACTCAGCTCTCAAGGAACAAAACGGTAGAGAAATCGCCTTTCCACTACCATCTACAGGGAAGAAAATGGAGGAAAGTCCCGACGTTAAAAGCGAAGGCACAAATACTGTGCCATATACCACTGCTTGAGAACGAACTTGTATCGAAAGCCTCTCCCAACTCAGATCTTGTTTCGGGAAGATAGAAGCCTTGTCAGTACTTTGTTTGAAAACACCAGGAAAACGCCACACGCTGAATTGTGAAGAAAAATGTGGGTCGAATGTGACAACCAACCCACTAGTAGTCCCCTAGAGAGGTGTGTGTCTGGAAATAGGAGGAAGCATAAGGGACGTGTGATACACTTAAGTCGAAGAAACAACGCTGTGGCGGTGCGGTCCTTCGACTGCCATCTGCTTTGCTAAGGAACGAAGCGGCTTGAAGCAAAGTGTGAAAGAGTACGGAGGGGAAGGAAGAGAGACATACCTTAGTCGCCGAACAACTTCTTATGGAGGGCTTTTCTCAACGAACACCATGGGTCACGAAGAGGGAAGGGTTTTCAAATGTATGTGACTTCGCCAAAGGAAAGGCATACATGAATCTCTGCGAAGCAAGTCCATCTCAAACGCGACTTCGAGCTCCCATCTGGGTTCGCGAGGAATTCATAGTCACAAAACGTATGGGCTGAATCCTAAACAAAGGGAGTACTATGCAGTCTGAAGAAACACCACTGCAGAGAAACCGTGTTTCTACTAACATCTTCCCTGAACATGGTAGACGTTACCCATGTAAGTGTGAAATCGCAAGGAATGTGCCCCGTGCCTGTCCCACAGACATACTTACTGTAGAATGTCTGTCCCCATTCGAACCTTGTTCTGTGAGAAGTGTTTTCAAGAGTAGGAGAGAGAGCAGATGGAACGTGTCAAGGTTTTCGTTGTGAGAAAGAAATCCATTAGGAAAGCCATACACGTTAAGAATGAGAAGAACTTTAGCATGAAACGGAGAAGGCATCTTGAAAGGGCCCTGTGACGGTGCTGGAGAAACCTCTTCTGAAGTAGGCTTCCCTCAGGTGTCCTATGGTTTCAGTGAGATGAAAATGTTTTCCGTAGTGGGTGTGAAGGCGTAACGGACATGGGCTAGACTTAACTCTCCGTGTCGAATGTGCCTACAGTCATGACATGAAGAACGATGTATGGAAATGGAGGATGTGAGCAAGCCTAAGGAAGATGGCATACGTTTGTTTAACTCTAAGAACAAATCTATTTTGTTGCCGTCCTTCGACTACCATCTCTTTTCGTAAGTTTGGAAGCAGCTTGTTAAACCTTGTGTGCAAGAAAATAGTTGGAACCCGCGATCCTGTACAGCGGGTAACACGGTGTGCGGAGGGTTTCTCTCCTTTAAGTCCTGTGTCATGCGGGTGGATGGGTCTTCAAATGGACGTGGGCTCGCCTCAGGCCTAGTAGCCTTACACTGAACTCTGAGAAACAAGGCCACGTCAAACAGGCTGTCGTGCGAACATCTTGGATCTTGAAGATAGAAGCCCTTGGAGATATATGTGTTGCTCTCTAAGGGAAGGTTCTTATACTCACCTCTCAAGAAACAAAACTGCAGGGAAATAGTCTTTCCACTACCGCCTACAGGGAAGAATATGGAAGCAATTTCCAACGTTCGCAGTGAAGGCACAAATACTGTGTCATGTACCACAGCTTGAGAAAGAAGTTGTGTCGAACGTTTCTCCCTACTCAGATCTTGTTTCAGGAAGCTAGAAGCATTTTCAGTTTTTCGCCTGAAAGCGTAAGGAAAATGCCATAGGCTGAAGAGTGAAGAAAAATGTGGGTCGAATGTTACCACCAAGTCACAAGTTGTCCCCTATAGAGGTGTGTGTCTGGAAATGGGAGGAAGTGTAAGGAACGTGCTATACACTTAGTTCTACAAATCAACGCTGTGGAGGTGCGGTCCTTCGACTGCCACCTCCTCTGCTAAGAAACGAAGCGGCTTGATGCAAAGTGTGAAAGAAAGCAGAGGGGAAGCGTGATCTACCTTACTCGCGGAACAACATCTTATGGAGGGCTTCTCTCAAAGAACACCATGCATGGGTCACGAAGATAGAAGCGTCTTCCAAAGTATGCGAGTTAGGCAGAGGAAAGGCATACACGAATCTCTGCGAACCAAGTCTATCTCAAACGCGACTTCGAGCTCCCATCTGTGTTCGCGAGGAATTCACAGTCACAAAACGTATGTGTTGAATCCTAAACAAAGGGAGTACTATTCAGTCGGAAGAAACACCACTGCAGAGACACCGGGTTTCTACTAGCATCTCACCCTGGACATGGTGGACTTATCCAATGCAAAGTGTGAAATCGCAAGGAATGTGCCCCGTGCCTGTCCCACAGACATACTTACTGTAGAATCTCTGTCCCCATTCGAATCTTGTTCTGTGGGAAGTGTTTTCAAGAGTAGGAGAGAGAGCAGATGGAACGTGTCAAGGTTTTCATTGTGAGAAGGAAATCCATCAGGAAAGCCACACACGTAAGGATGAGAAGCACTTTAGCATGAAACGGTGAAGGCATCTTGAATGGGCCCTGTGACGGTGCTGGAGAAACCTCTTCTGAGGTAGGCTTCCCTCAGCTGTGCAACGGTTTCAGTGAGATGAAAGTGTTTTCCCTAGTGGGTGTGAAGGCGTAAGGGACATGGAGTAGACTTAACTCTCCGTGTCGAATGTGCCTACAGTCGTGACATGAAGAACGATGTATGGAAATGGAGGATGTGAGCAAGCCTAAGGAAGATGGCATACGTTTGTTTAACTCTAAGAACAAATCTATATTGTTGCCGTCCTTCGACTACCATCTCTTTTCGTAAGGTAGGAAGCAGCTTGTTAAACCTTGTGTGCAAGGAAAGAGGTGGAACGTGCCTTCCTGTACAGCGGGGAACACGTTGTGCAGAGGGTTTCTCTCCTTTAAGTCCTGTGTCATGCAGGTGGATGGGTCTTCAAATGGACGTGGGCTCCCTTCAGGCCTAGTAGCCTTACACTGAACTCTGAGAAAGAAGGCCTCGTCAAACAGGTTTTCGTGCGAACATCTTGGTTCTTGAAGATAGAAGCCCTTGGAGATATATGTGCTGCTCTCTAAGGGAGGGTTCTTATACTCACCTCTCAAGAAACAAAGCTGCAGGGAAATGATCTTTGCACTACCACCTACAGGGACGAAGATGGAAGCAATTTCCAACGTTCGCAGTGAAGGCACAAATACTGTGTCATGTACCACTGCTTGAGAAAGAAGTTGTGTCGAAAGTTTCTCCCTACTCAGATCTTGTTTCAGGAAGCTAGAAGTGTTTTCAGTTCTTCGCGTGAAAGGGCAAGGAAAATGCCATAGGCTGAATTGTGAAGAAAAATGTGGGTCGAATGTTACCACCAAGTCACAAGTTGTCCCCTATAGAGGTGTGTGTCTGTAAATCGGAGGAAGCGTAAGGAAAGTGCTATACACTTATTTCTACAAAACAACGCTGTGGAAGTGCGGTCGTTCCATGAGGAAGGATGAGTATGGATACGTATTATGTGAGGAAGCATAAGGAGGATTGCCTACCCATGGTTAACTCTAAGAACAAATCTAGAGGTTTGCCGTCCTTCGACGACCAGCTCTTTCCCTACGGATGGAAGCACCTTTTTACAACGTAGTGCAAAAGGAAAGAGACGGAAAGCGCGGTACACTACGGTGAGGAACACGTTGTGTGGAGGGTTTCTCTGCACGAAAGTCTTGTGTCATGAAGTTGGAAGGGCCTTCAAATGTACGCGAGCTCGCCTCAGCAGCGCCTTCCACTGAACTCAGAGAAACAAGGCCACGTCCAACAGGATTTCCTGCTAACCTCTTGGTTCGGGAAGCGTGAAGCCTTTGGAGATATAGGTGTACCTGTCTGACACTCAGCTCTCAAGGAACAAAACGGTAGAGAAATCGCCTTTCCACTACCATCTACAGGGAAGAAAATGGAGGAAAGTCCCGACGTTAAAAGCGAAGGCACAAATACTGTGCCATATACCACTGCTTGAGAACGAACTTGTATCGAAAGCCTCTCCCAACTCAGATCTTGTTTCGGGAAGATAGAAGCCTTGTCAGTACTTTGTTTGAAAACACCAGGAAAACGCCACACGCTGAATTGTGAAGAAAAATGTGGGTCGAATGTGACAACCAACCCACTAGTAGTCCCCTAGAGAGGTGTGTGTCTGGAAATAGGAGGAAGCATAAGGGACGTGTGATACACTTAAGTCGAAGAAACAACGCTGTGGCGGTGCGGTCCTTCGACTGCCATCTGCTTTGCTAAGGAACGAAGCGGCTTGAAGCAAAGTGTGAAAGAGTACGGAGGGGAAGGAAGAGAGACATACCTTAGTCGCCGAACAACTTCTTATGGAGGGCTTTTCTCAACGAACACCATGGGTCACGAAGAGGGAAGGGTTTTCAAATGTATGTGACTTCGCCAAAGGAAAGGCATACATGAATCTCTGCGAAGCAAGTCCATCTCAAACGCGACTTCGAGCTCCCATCTGGGTTCGCGAGGAATTCATAGTCACAAAACGTATGGGCTGAATCCTAAACAAGGGGAGTAGTATGCAGTCTGAAGAAACACCACTGCAGAGAAACCGTGTTTCTACTAACATCTTCCCTGAACATGGTAGACGTTACCCATGTAAGTGTGAAATCGCAAGGAATGTGCCCCGTGCCTGTCCCACAGACATACTTACTGTAGAATGTCTGTCCCCATTCGAACCTTGTTCTGTGAGAAGTGTTTTCAAGAGTAGGAGAGAGAGCAGATGGAACGTGTCAAGGTTTTCGTTGTGAGAAAGAAATCCATTAGGAAAGCCATACACGTAAGAATGAGAAGAACTTTAGCATGAAACGGAGAAGGCATCTTGAAAGGGCCCTGTGACGGTGCTGGAGAAACCTCTTCTGAAGTAGGCTTCCCTCAGGTGTCCTATGGTTTCAGTGAGATGAAAATGTTTTCCGTAGTGGGGGTGAAGGCGCAAGGGACATGGGCTGGACTTAACTCTCCGTGTCGAATGTGCCTACAGTCATGACATGAAGAACAATGTATGGAAATGGATGATGTGAGCAAGCCTAAGGAAGATGGCATACGTTTGTTTAACTCTAAGAACAAATCTATTTTGTTGCCGTCCTTCGACTACCATCTCTTTTAGTAAGGAAGGAAGCAGCTTGTTAAACCTTGTGTGCAAGGAAAGAGGTGGAACGCGCATTCCTGTACATCGGGAAACACGTTGTGCAGAGAGCTTCTCTCCTTTAAGTCCTGTGTCATGCAGGTGGATGGGGCTTCAAATGGACGTGGGCTCCCTTCAGGCCTAGTAGCCTTACACTGAACTCTGAGAAAGAAGGCCTCGTCAAACAGGTTTTCGTGCGAACATCTTGGTTCTTGAAGATAGAAGCCCTTGGAGATATATGTGTTGCTCTCTAAGGGAAGGTTCTTATACTCACCTCTCAAGAAACAAAGCTGCAGGGAAATAGTCTTTCCACTACCACCTACAGGGATGAAGATGGAAGCAATTTCCAACGTTCGCAGTGAAAGCACATATCTGTGTCAGGTACCACTGCTTGAGAAAGAAGTTGTGTCGAAAGTTTCTCCCTACTCAGATCTTGTTTCAGGAAGCTAGAAACATTTTCAGTTCTTTGCGTGAAAGCGTAAGGAAAATGCCATAGGCTGAATTGTGAAGAAAAATGTGGGTCGAATGTTACCACCAACTCACAAGTTGTCCCCTATAGAGGTGTGTGTATGGAAATCGGAGGAAGCATAAGCAACGAGCTCTGCAATTAATTCTTCAAGAACAATGCTGTGGAGGAGCGGTCCTTCGACTCCCTTCTGCTTTCCTAAGGATCGAAGCGGCTTTACACCAAGTGTGAAGGCTTCTGTCATGAAGTTGGAAGGCCTTCAAATGTAGGCGAGCTAGCCTCAGCAGAGCCTTACGCTGAACTCAGAGAAACAACGGCATGTGAAAACTGATTTCGAGCTCACATCTTGGTTCGGGAAGAATGAAGCCTTCTGAGCTATATGTGTCAGTGCCTTACACTCACCTCTCAAGGAACAACACGGTAGAGGGAGATAGTCCTTCTACTGCCATCTACTGGGAAGAAGATGGAAGAACGTTCCAACGGTCACAGCGAAGGCACAGGTACTGGGCCATATAGCGCTGCTTGAGAAAGAAGTCGTGTCGAAAGCTTCTCCCAACTCAGATCTTGTTTCGGTAGAGAGAAGCATAAGCAAAACACTCGTTGTCTCCTAGAGAGGTGTATGTCTGGAAATGAGAGGAAGCGTAAGGAATGTGCTATACACTTGGGTCTACAAAACAGCACTGTGGAGGTGCGGTCTTTCGACTGCCACCTCCTCTGCTAAGAAACGAAGCGGCTTGAGGCAAAGTGTGAAAGAAAGCAGAGGGGAAGCGTGATCGACCTTACTCGCGGAACAACTTCTTACGGAGGGCTTTTCTCAACGAACACCATGCATGGGTCACGAAGATAGAAGCGTCTTCCAAAGTATGCGAGTTAGGCAGAGGAAAGGCATACACAAATCTGTGAGAACCAAGTCTATCTCAAACGCGACTTCGAGCTCCCACCTGGGTTCGCGAGGAATTCATACTCACAGAACGTATGTGTTGAATCCTAAACCAAGGGAGTACTAATCAGTCTGAAGAAACACCACTGCAGAGAAACCGTGTTTCTACTAACATCTCACCCTGAACATGGTAGACTTTTCCAATGTAAAGTGTGAAATCGCAAGGAATGTGCCCCGTGCCTGTCCCACAGACATACTTAGTGTAGAATGTCTGTCCCCATTCGAATCTTGTTCCGTGGGAAGTGTTTTCAAGAGTAGGAGAGAGAACAGATGGAACGTGTCAAGGTTTTCATTGTGAGAAGGAAATCCATCAGGAAAGCCATACACGTAAGGATGAGAAGCACTTTAGCATGAAACGGTGAAGGCATCTTGAATGGGCCCTGTGACGGTGCTGGAGAAACCTCTTCTGAAGTAGGCTTCCCTCAGCTGTCCTATGGTTTCAGTGCGATGAAAGTGTTTTCCCTAGCGGGTGTGAACGCGTAAGGGACATGGTCTAGACTTAACTCTCCGTGGCGAATGTGCCTACAGTCGTGACATGAAGAACGATGTATGGAAATGGATGATGTGAGCAAGCCTAAGGAAGATGGCACTCGTTTCTTTAACTCTAAGAACAAATCTAGAGTGTTGCCGTCCTTCGACTACCATCTCTTTTCGTAAGGTTGGAAGCAGCTTGTTAAACATTGTGTGCAAGGAAAGAGGTGGAACGTGCCTTCCTGTACAGCGGGGAACACGTTGTGCAGAGGGTTTCTCTCCTTTAAGTCCTGTGTCATGCAGGTGGATGGGTCTTCAAATGGACGTGGGCTCCCTTCAGGCCTAGTAGCCTTACACTGAACTCTGAGAAAGAAGGCCTCGTCAAACAGGTTTTCGTGCGAACATCTTGGTTCTTGAAGATAGAAGCCCTTGGAGATATATGTGCTGCTCTCTAAGGGAAGGTTCTTATACTCACCTCTCAAGAAACAAAGCTGCAGGGAAATAGTCTTTCCACTACCACCTACAGGGACGAAGATGGAAGCAATTTCCAACGTTCGCAGTGAAGGCACAAATACTGTGTCATGTACCACTGCTTGAGAAAGAAGTTGTGTCGAAAGTTTCTCCCTCCTCAGATCTTGTTTCAGGAAGCTAGAAGTGTTTTCAGTTCTTCGCGTGAAAGCGCAAGGAAAATGCCATAGGCTGAATTGTGAAGAAAAATGTGGGTCGAATGTTACCACCAAGTCACAAGTTGTCCCCTATAGAGGTGTGTGTCTGTAAATCGGAGGAAGCGTAAGGAAAGTGCTATACACTTATTTCTACAAAACACCGCTGTGGAAGTGCGGCCGTTCCATGAGGAAGGATGAGTATGGATATGTATTATGTGAGGAAGCATAAGGAGGATTGCCTACCCATGGTTAACTCTAAGAACAAATCTAGAGGTTTGCCGTCCTTCGACGACCAGCTCTTTCCCTACGGATGGAAGCACCTTTTTACAACGTAGTGTAAAAGGAAAGAGACGGAAAGCGCGGTACACTACGGTGAGGAACACGTTGTGTGGAGGGTTTCTCTGCACCAAAGTCTTGTGTCATGAAGTTGGAAGGGCCTTCAAATGTACGCGAGCTCGCCTCAGCAGCGCCTTCCACTGAACTCAGAGAAACAAGGCCACGTCCAACAGGATTTCCTGCTAACCTCTTGGTTCGGGAAGCGTGAAGCCTTTGGAGATATAGGTGTACCTGTCTGACACTCAGCTCTCAAGGAACAAAACGGTAGAGAAATCGCCTTTCCACTACCATCTACAGGGAAGAAAATGGAGGAAAGTCCCGACGTTAAAAGCGAAGGCACAAATACTGTGCCATATACCACTGCTTGAGAACGAACTTGTATCGAAAGCCTCTCCCAACTCAGATCTTGTTTCGGGAAGATAGAAGCCTTGTCAGTACTTTGTTTGAAAACACCAGGAAAACGCCACACGCTGAATTGTGAAGAAAAATGTGGGTCGAATGTGACAACCAACCCACTAGTAGTCCCCTAGAGAGGTGTGTGTCTGGAAATAGGAGGAAGCATAAGGGACGTGTGATACACTTAAGTCGAAGAAACAACGCTGTGGCGGTGCGGTCCTTCGACTGCCATCTGCTTTGCTAAGGAACGAAGCGGCTTGAAGCAAAGTGTGAAAGAGTACGGAGGGGAAGGAAGAGAGACATACCTTAGTCGCCGAACAACTTCTTATGGAGGGCTTTTCTCAACGAACACCATGGGTCACGAAGAGGGAAGGGTTTTCAAATGTATGTGACTTCGCCAAAGGAAAGGCATACATGAATCTCTGCGAAGCAAGTCCATCTCAAACGCGACTTCGAGCTCCCATCTGGGTTCGCGAGGAATTCATAGTCACAAAACGTATGGGTTGAATCCTAAGCAAAGGGAGTACTATGCAGTCTGAAGAAACACCACTGCAGAGAAACCGTGTTTCTACTAACATCTTCCCTGAACATGGTAGACGTTACCCATGTAAGTGTGAAATCGCAAGGAATGTGCCCCGTGCCTGTCCCACAGACATACTTACTGTAGAATGTCTGTCCCCATTCGAACCTTGTTCTGTGAGAAGTGTTTTCAAGAGTAGGAGAGAGAGCAGATGGAACGTGTCAAGGTTTTCGTTGTGAGAAAGAAATCCATTAGGAAAGCCATACACGTTAAGAATGAGAAGAACTTTAGCATGAAACGGAGAAGGCATCTTGAAAGGGCCCTGTGACGGTGCTGGAGAAACCTCTTCTGAAGTAGGCTTCCCTCAGGTGTCCTATGGTTTCAGTGAGATGAAAATGTTTTCCGTAGTGGGTGTGAAGGCGTAACGGACATGGGCTAGACTTAACTCTCCGTGTCGAATGTGCCTACAGTCATGACATGAAGAACGATGTATGGAAATGGAGGATGTGAGCAAGCCTAAGGAAGATGGCATACGTTTGTTTAACTCTAAGAACAAATCTATTTTGTTGCCGTCCTTCGACTACCATCTCTTTTCGTAAGTTTGGAAGCAGCTTGTTAAACCTTGTGTGCAAGAAAATAGTTGGAACCCGCGATCCTGTACAGCGGGTAACACGGTGTGCGGAGGGTTTCTCTCCTTTAAGTCCTGTGTCATGCGGGTGGATGGGTCTTCAAATGGACGTGGGCTCGCCTCAGGCCTAGTAGCCTTACACTGAACTCTGAGAAACAAGGCCACGTCAAACAGGCTGTCGTGCGAACATCTTGGATCTTGAAGATAGAAGCCCTTGGAGATATATGTGTTGCTCTCTAAGGGAAGGTTCTTATACTCACCTCTCAAGAAACAAAACTGCAGGGAAATAGTCTTTCCACTACCGCCTACAGGGAAGAATATGGAAGCAATTTCCAACGTTCGCAGTGAAGGCACAAATACTGTGTCATGTACCACAGCTTGAGAAAGAAGTTGTGTCGAACGTTTCTCCCTACTCAGATCTTGTTTCAGGAAGCTAGAAGCATTTTCAGTTTTTCGCCTGAAAGCGTAAGGAAAATGCCATAGGCTGAAGAGTGAAGAAAAATGTCGGTCGAATGTTACCACCAAGTCACAAGTTGTCCCCTATAGAGGTGTGTGTCTGGAAATGGGAGGAAGTGTAAGGAACGTGCTATACACTTAGTTCTACAAATCAACGCTGTGGAGGTGCGGTCCTTCGACTGCCACCTCCTCTGCTAAGAAACGAAGCGGCTTGATGCAAAGTGTGAAAGAAAGCAGAGGGGAAGCGTGATCTACCTTACTCGCGGAACAACATCTTATGGAGGGCTTCTCTCAAAGAACACCATGCATGGGTCACGAAGATAGAAGCGTCTTCCAAAGTATGCGAGTTAGGCAGAGGAAAGGCATACACGAATCTCTGCGAACCAAGTCTATCTCAAACGCGACTTCGAGCTCCCATCTGTGTTCGCGAGGAATTCACAGTCACAAAACGTATGTGTTGAATCCTAAACAAAGGGAGTACTATTCAGTCGGAAGAAACACCACTGCAGAGACACCGGGTTTCTACTAGCATCTCACCCTGGACATGGTGGACTTATCCAATGCAAAGTGTGAAATCGCAAGGAATGTGCCCCGTGCCTGTCCCACAGACATACTTACTGTAGAATCTCTGTCCCCATTCGAATCTTGTTCTGTGGGAAGTGTTTTCAAGAGTAGGAGAGAGAGCAGATGGAACGTGTCAAGGTTTTCATTGTGAGAAGGAAATCCATCAGGAAAGCCACACACGTAAGGATGAGAAGCACTTTAGCATGAAACGGTGAAGGCATCTTGAATGGGCCCTGTGACGGTGCTGGAGAAACCTCTTCTGAGGTAGGCTTCCCTCAGCTGTGCAACGGTTTCAGTGAGATGAAAGTGTTTTCCCTAGTGGGTGTGAAGGCGTAAGGGACATGGAGTAGACTTAACTCTCCGTGTCGAATGTGCCTACAGTCGTGACATGAAGAACGATGTATGGAAATGGAGGATGTGAGCAAGCCTAAGGAAGATGGCATACGTTTGTTTAACTCTAAGAACAAATCTATATTGTTGCCGTCCTTCGACTACCATCTCTTTTCGTAAGGTAGGAAGCAGCTTGTTAAACCTTGTGTGCAAGGAAAGAGGTGGAACGTGCCTTCCTGTACAGCGGGGAACACGTTGTGCAGAGGGTTTCTCTCCTTTAAGTCCTGTGTCATGCAGGTGGATGGGTCTTCAAATGGACGTGGGCTCCCTTCAGGCCTAGTAGCCTTACACTGAACTCTGAGAAAGAAGGCCTCGTCAAACAGGTTTTCGTGCGAACATCTTGGTTCTTGAAGATAGAAGCCCTTGGAGATATATGTGCTGCTCTCTAAGGGAGGGTTCTTATACTCACCTCTCAAGAAACAAAGCTGCAGGGAAATGATCTTTGCACTACCACCTACAGGGACGAAGATGGAAGCAATTTCCAACGTTCGCAGTGAAGGCACAAATACTGTGTCATGTACCACTGCTTGAGAAAGAAGTTGTGTCGAAAGTTTCTCCCTACTCAGATCTTGTTTCAGGAAGCTAGAAGTGTTTTCAGTTCTTCGCGTGAAAGGGCAAGGAAAATGCCATAGGCTGAATTGTGAAGAAAAATGTGGGTCGAATGTTACCACCAAGTCACAAGTTGTCCCCTATAGAGGTGTGTGTCTGTAAATCGGAGGAAGCGTAAGGAAAGTGCTATACACTTATTTCTACAAAACAACGCTGTGGAAGTGCGGCCGTTCCATGAGGAAGGATGAGTATGGATATGTATTATGTGAGGAAGCATAAGGAGGATTGCCTACCCATGGTTAACTCTAAGAACAAATCTAGAGGTTTGCCGTCCTTCGACGACCAGCTCTTTCCCTACGGATGGAAGCACCTTTTTACAACGTAGTGTAAAAGGAAAGAGACGGAAAGCGCGGTACACTACGGTGAGGAACACGTTGTGTGGAGGGTTTCTCTGCACCAAAGTCTTGTGTCATGAAGTTGGAAGGGCCTTCAAATGTACGCGAGCTCGCCTCAGCAGCGCCTTCCACTGAACTCAGAGAAACAAGGCCACGTCCAACAGGATTTCCTGCTAACCTCTTGGTTCGGGAAGCGTGAAGCCTTTGGAGATATAGGTGTAAGTGTCTAACACTCAGCTCTCAAGGAACAAAACGGTAGAGAAATCGCCTTTCCACTACCATCTACAGGGAAGAAAATGGAGGAAAGTCCCGACGTTAAAAGCGAAGGCACAAATACTGTGCCATATACCACTGCTTGAGAACGAACTTGTATCGAAAGCCTCTCCCAACTCAGATCTTGTTTCGGGAAGATAGAAGCCTTGTCAGTACTTTGTTTGAAAACACCAGGAAAACGCCACACGCTGAATTGTGAAGAAAAATGTGGGTCGAATGTGACAACCAACCCACTAGTAGTCCCCTAGAGAGGTGTGTGTCTGGAAATAGGAGGAAGCATAAGGGACGTGTGATACACTTAAGTCGAAGAAACAACGCTGTGGCGGTGCGGTCCTTCGACTGCCATCTGCTTTGCTAAGGAACAAAGCGGCTTGAAGCAAAGTGTGAAAGAGTACGGAGGGGAAGGAAGAGAGACATACCTTAGTCGCCGAACAACTTCTTATGGAGGGCTTTTCTCAACGAACACCATGGGTCACGAAGAGGGAAGGGTTTTCAAATGTATGTGACTTCGCCAAAGGAAAGGCATACATGAATCTCTGCGAAGCAAGTCCATCTCAAACGCGACTTCGAGCTCCCATCTGGGTTCGCGAGGAATTCATAGTCACAAAACGTATGGGTTGAATCCTAAGCAAAGGGAGTACTATGCAGTCTGAAGAAACACCACTGCAGAGAAACCGTGTTTCTACTAACATCTTCCCTGAACATGGTAGACGTTACCCATGTAAGTGTGAAATCGCAAGGAATGTGCCCCGTGCCTGTCCCACAGACATACTTAGTGTAGAATGTCTGTCCCCATTCGAACCTTGTTCTGTGAGAAGTGTTTTCAAGAGTAGGAGAGAGAGCAGATGGAACGTGTCAAGGTTTTCGTTGTGAGAAAGAAATCCATTAGGAAAGCCATACACGTTAAGAATGAGAAGAACTTTAGCATGAAACGGAGAAGGCATCTTGAAAGGGCCCTGTGACGGTGCTGGAGAAACCTCTTCTGAAGTAGGCTTCCCTCAGGTGTCCTATGGTTTCAGTGAGATGAAAATGTTTTCCGTAGTGGGTGTGAAGGCGTAACGGACATGGGCTAGACTTAACTCTCCGTGTCGAATGTGCCTACAGTCATGACATGAAGAACGATGTATGGAAATGGAGGATGTGAGCAAGCCTAAGGAAGATGGCATACGTTTGTTTAACTCTAAGAACAAATCTATTTTGTTGCCGTCCTTCGACTACCATCTCTTTTCGTAAGTTTGGAAGCAGCTTGTTAAACCTTGTGTGCAAGAAAATAGTTGGAACCCGCGATCCTGTACAGCGGGTAACACGGTGTGCGGAGGGTTTCTCTCCTTTAAGTCCTGTGTCATGCGGGTGGATGGGTCTTCAAATGGACGTGGGCTCGCCTCAGGCCTAGTAGCCTTACACTGAACTCTGAGAAACAAGGCCACGTCAAACAGGCTGTCGTGCGAACATCTTGGATCTTGAAGATAGAAGCCCTTGGAGATATATGTGTTGCTCTCTAAGGGAAGGTTCTTATACTCACCTCTCAAGAAACAAAACTGCAGGGAAATAGTCTTTCCACTACCGCCTACAGGGAAGAATATGGAAGCAATTTCCAACGTTCGCAGTGAAGGCACAAATACTGTGTCATGTACCACAGCTTGAGAAAGAAGTTGTGTCGAACGTTTCTCCCTACTCAGATCTTGTTTCAGGAAGCTAGAAGCATTTTCAGTTTTTCGCCTGAAAGCGTAAGGAAAATGCCATAGGCTGAAGAGTGAAGAAAAATGTCGGTCGAATGTTACCACCAAGTCACAAGTTGTCCCCTATAGAGGTGTGTGTCTGGAAATGGGAGGAAGTGTAAGGAACGTGCTATACACTTAGTTCTACAAATCAACGCTGTGGAGGTGCGGTCCTTCGACTGCCACCTCCTCTGCTAAGAAACGAAGCGGCTTGATGCAAAGTGTGAAAGAAAGCAGAGGGGAAGCGTGATCTACCTTACTCGCGGAACAACATCTTATGGAGGGCTTCTCTCAAAGAACACCATGCATGGGTCACGAAGATAGAAGCGTCTTCCAAAGTATGCGAGTTAGGCAGAGGAAAGGCATACACGAATCTCTGCGAACCAAGTCTATCTCAAACGCGACTTCGAGCTCCCATCTGTGTTCGCGAGGAATTCACAGTCACAAAACGTATGTGTTGAATCCTAAACAAAGGGAGTACTATTCAGTCGGAAGAAACACCACTGCAGAGACACCGGGTTTCTACTAGCATCTCACCCTGGACATGGTGGACTTATCCAATGCAAAGTGTGAAATCGCAAGGAATGTGCCCCGTGCCTGTCCCACAGACATACTTACTGTAGAATCTCTGTCCCCATTCGAATCTTGTTCTGTGGGAAGTGTTTTCAAGAGTAGGAGAGAGAGCAGATGGAACGTGTCAAGGTTTTCATTGTGAGAAGGAAATCCATCAGGAAAGCCACACACGTAAGGATGAGAAGCACTTTAGCATGAAACGGTGAAGGCATCTTGAATGGGCCCTGTGACGGTGCTGGAGAAACCTCTTCTGAGGTAGGCTTCCCTCAGCTGTGCAACGGTTTCAGTGAGATGAAAGTGTTTTCCCTAGTGGGTGTGAAGGCGTAAGGGACATGGAGTAGAGTTAACTCTCCGTGTCGAATGTGCCTACAGTCGTGACATGAAGAACGATGTATGGAAATGGAGGATGTGAGCAAGCCTAAGGAAGATGGCATACGTTTGTTTAACTCTAAGAACAAATCTATATTGTTGCCGTCCTTCGACTACCATCTCTTTTCGTAAGGTAGGAAGCAGCTTGTTAAACCTTGTGTGCAAGGAAAGAGGTGGAACGTGCCTTCCTGTACAGCGGGGAACACGTTGTGCAGAGGGTTTCTCTCCTTTAAGTCCTGTGTCATGCAGGTGGATGGGTCTTCAAATGGACGTGGGCTCCCTTCAGGCCTAGTAGCCTTACACTGAACTCTGAGAAAGAAGGCCTCGTCAAACAGGTTTTCGTGCGAACATCTTGGTTCTTGAAGATAGAAGCCCTTGGAGATATATGTGCTGCTCTCTAAGGGAGGGTTCTTATACTCACCTCTCAAGAAACAAAGCTGCAGGGAAATGATCTTTGCACTACCACCTACAGGGACGAAGATGGAAGCAATTTCCAACGTTCGCAGTGAAGGCACAAATACTGTGTCATGTACCACTGCTTGAGAAAGAAGTTGTGTCGAAAGTTTCTCCCTACTCAGATCTTGTTTCAGGAAGCTAGAAGTGTTTTCAGTTCTTCGCGTGAAAGGGCAAGGAAAATGCCATAGGCTGAATTGTGAAGAAAAATGTGGGTCGAATGTTACCACCAAGTCACAAGTTGTCCCCTATAGAGGTGTGTGTCTGTAAATCGGAGGAAGCGTAAGGAAAGTGCTATACACTTATTTCTACAAAACAACGCTGTGGAAGTGCGGTCGTTCCATGAGGAAGGATGAGTATGGATACGTATTATGTGAGGAAGCATAAGGAGGATTGCCTACCCATGGTTAACTCTAAGAACAAATCTAGAGGTTTGCCGTCCTTCGACGACCAGCTCTTTCCCTACGGATGGAAGCACCTTTTTACAACGTAGTGCAAAAGGAAAGAGACGGAAAGCGCGGTACACTACGGTGAGGAACACGTTGTGTGGAGGGTTTCTCTGCACGAAAGTCTTGTGTCATGAAGTTGGAAGGGCCTTCAAATGTACGCGAGCTCGCCTCAGCAGCGCCTTCCACTGAACTCAGAGAAACAAGGCCACGTCCAACAGGATTTCCTGCTAACCTCTTGGTTCGGGAAGCGTGAAGCCTTTGGAGATATAGGTGTACCTGTCTGACACTCAGCTCTCAAGGAACAAAACGGTAGAGAAATCGCCTTTCCACTACCATCTACAGGGAAGAAAATGGAGGAAAGTCCCGACGTTAAAAGCGAAGGCACAAATACTGTGCCATATACCACTGCTTGAGAACGAACTTGTATCGAAAGCCTCTCCCAACTCAGATCTTGTTTCGGGAAGATAGAAGCCTTGTCAGTACTTTGTTTGAAAACACCAGGAAAACGCCACACGCTGAATTGTGAAGAAAAATGTGGGTCGAATGTGACAACCAACCCACTAGTAGTCCCCTAGAGAGGTGTGTGTCTGGAAATAGGAGGAAGCATAAGGGACGTGTGATACACTTAAGTCGAAGAAACAACGCTGTGGCGGTGCGGTCCTTCGACTGCCATCTGCTTTGCTAAGGAACGAAGCGGCTTGAAGCAAAGTGTGAAAGAGTACGGAGGGGAAGGAAGAGAGACATACCTTAGTCGCCGAACAACTTCTTATGGAGGGCTTTTCTCAACGAACACCATGGGTCACGAAGAGGGAAGGGTTTTCAAATGTATGTGACTTCGCCAAAGGAAAGGCATACATGAATCTCTGCGAAGCAAGTCCATCTCAAACGCGACTTCGAGCTCCCATCTGGGTTCGCGAGGAATTCATAGTCACAAAACGTATGGGCTGAATCCTAAACAAGGGGAGTAGTATGCAGTCTGAAGAAACACCACTGCAGAGAAACCGTGTTTCTACTAACATCTTCCCTGAACATGGTAGACGTTACCCATGTAAGTGTGAAATCGCAAGGAATGTGCCCCGTGCCTGTCCCACAGACATACTTACTGTAGAATGTCTGTCCCCATTCGAACCTTGTTCTGTGAGAAGTGTTTTCAAGAGTAGGAGAGAGAGCAGATGGAACGTGTCAAGGTTTTCGTTGTGAGAAAGAAATCCATTAGGAAAGCCATACACGTAAGAATGAGAAGAACTTTAGCATGAAACGGAGAAGGCATCTTGAAAGGGCCCTGTGACGGTGCTGGAGAAACCTCTTCTGAAGTAGGCTTCCCTCAGGTGTCCTATGGTTTCAGTGAGATGAAAATGTTTTCCGTAGTGGGGGTGAAGGCGCAAGGGACATGGGCTGGACTTAACTCTCCGTGTCGAATGTGCCTACAGTCATGACATGAAGAACAATGTATGGAAATGGATGATGTGAGCAAGCCTAAGGAAGATGGCATACGTTTGTTTAACTCTAAGAACAAATCTATTTTGTTGCCGTCCTTCGACTACCATCTCTTTTAGTAAGGAAGGAAGCAGCTTGTTAAACCTTGTGTGCAAGGAAAGAGGTGGAACGCGCATTCCTGTACATCGGGAAACACGTTGTGCAGAGAGCTTCTCTCCTTTAAGTCCTGTGTCATGCAGGTGGATGGGGCTTCAAATGGACGTGGGCTCCCTTCAGGCCTAGTAGCCTTACACTGAACTCTGAGAAAGAAGGCCTCGTCAAACAGGTTTTCGTGCGAACATCTTGGTTCTTGAAGATAGAAGCCCTTGGAGATATATGTGTTGCTCTCTAAGGGAAGGTTCTTATACTCACCTCTCAAGAAACAAAGCTGCAGGGAAATAGTCTTTCCACTACCACCTACAGGGATGAAGATGGAAGCAATTTCCAACGTTCGCAGTGAAAGCACATATCTGTGTCAGGTACCACTGCTTGAGAAAGAAGTTGTGTCGAAAGTTTCTCCCTACTCAGATCTTGTTTCAGGAAGCTAGAAACATTTTCAGTTCTTTGCGTGAAAGCGTAAGGAAAATGCCATAGGCTGAATTGTGAAGAAAAATGTGGGTCGAATGTTACCACCAACTCACAAGTTGTCCCCTATAGAGGTGTGTGTATGGAAATCGGAGGAAGCATAAGCAACGAGCTCTGCAATTAATTCTTCAAGAACAATGCTGTGGAGGAGCGGTCCTTCGACTCCCTTCTGCTTTCCTAAGGATCGAAGCGGCTTTACACCAAGTGTGAAGGCTTCTGTCATGAAGTTGGAAGGCCTTCAAATGTAGGCGAGCTAGCCTCAGCAGAGCCTTACGCTGAACTCAGAGAAACAACGGCATGTGAAAACTGATTTCGAGCTCACATCTTGGTTCGGGAAGAATGAAGCCTTCTGAGCTATATGTGTCAGTGCCTTACACTCACCTCTCAAGGAACAACACGGTAGAGGGAGATAGTCCTTCTACTGCCATCTACTGGGAAGAAGATGGAAGAACGTTCCAACGGTCACAGCGAAGGCACAGGTACTGGGCCATATAGCGCTGCTTGAGAAAGAAGTCGTGTCGAAAGCTTCTCCCAACTCAGATCTTGTTTCGGTAGAGAGAAGCATAAGCAAAACACTCGTTGTCTCCTAGAGAGGTGTATGTCTGGAAATGAGAGGAAGCGTAAGGAATGTGCTATACACTTGGGTCTACAAAACAGCGCTGTGGAGGTGCGGTCTTTCGACTGCCACCTCCTCTGCTAAGAAACGAAGCGGCTTGAGGCAAAGTGTGAAAGAAAGCAGAGGGGAAGCGTGATCGACCTTACTCGCGGAACAACTTCTTACGGAGGGCTTTTCTCAACGAACACCATGCATGGGTCACGAAGATAGAAGCGTCTTCCAAAGTATGCGAGTTAGGCAGAGGAAAGGCATACACAAATCTGTGAGAACCAAGTCTATCTCAAACGCGACTTCGAGCTCCCACCTGGGTTCGCGAGGAATTCATACTCACAGAACGTATGTGTTGAATCCTAAACCAAGGGAGTACTAATCAGTCTGAAGAAACACCACTGCAGAGAAACCGTGTTTCTACTAACATCTCACCCTGAACATGGTAGACTTTTCCAATGTAAAGTGTGAAATCGCAAGGAATGTGCCCCGTGCCTGTCCCACAGACATACTTAGTGTAGAATGTCTGTCCCCATTCGAATCTTGTTCCGTGGGAAGTGTTTTCAAGAGTAGGAGAGAGAACAGATGGAACGTGTCAAGGTTTTCATTGTGAGAAGGAAATCCATCAGGAAAGCCATACACGTAAGGATGAGAAGCACTTTAGCATGAAACGGTGAAGGCATCTTGAATGGGCCCTGTGACGGTGCTGGAGAAACCTCTTCTGAAGTAGGCTTCCCTCAGCTGTCCTATGGTTTCAGTGCGATGAAAGTGTTTTCCCTAGCGGGTGTGAACGCGTAAGGGACATGGTCTAGACTTAACTCTCCGTGGCGAATGTGCCTACAGTCGTGACATGAAGAACGATGTATGGAAATGGATGATGTGAGCAAGCCTAAGGAAGATGGCACTCGTTTCTTTAACTCTAAGAACAAATCTAGAGTGTTGCCGTCCTTCGACTACCATCTCTTTTCGTAAGGTTGGAAGCAGCTTGTTAAACATTGTGTGCAAGGAAAGAGGTGGAACGTGCCTTCCTGTACAGCGGGGAACACGTTGTGCAGAGGGTTTCTCTCCTTTAAGTCCTGTGTCATGCAGGTGGATGGGTCTTCAAATGGACGTGGGCTCCCTTCAGGCCTAGTAGCCTTACACTGAACTCTGAGAAAGAAGGCCTCGTCAAACAGGTTTTCGTGCGAACATCTTGGTTCTTGAAGATAGAAGCCCTTGGAGATATATGTGCTGCTCTCTAAGGGAAGGTTCTTATACTCACCTCTCAAGAAACAAAGCTGCAGGGAAATAGTCTTTCCACTACCACCTACAGGGACGAAGATGGAAGCAATTTCCAACGTTCGCAGTGAAGGCACAAATACTGTGTCATGTACCACTGCTTGAGAAAGAAGTTGTGTCGAAAGTTTCTCCCTCCTCAGATCTTGTTTCAGGAAGCTAGAAGTGTTTTCAGTTCTTCGCGTGAAAGCGCAAGGAAAATGCCATAGGCTGAATTGTGAAGAAAAATGTGGGTCGAATGTTACCACCAAGTCACAAGTTGTCCCCTATAGAGGTGTGTGTCTGTAAATCGGAGGAAGCGTAAGGAAAGTGCTATACACTTATTTCTACAAAACACCGCTGTGGAAGTGCGGCCGTTCCATGAGGAAGGATGAGTATGGATATGTATTATGTGAGGAAGCATAAGGAGGATTGCCTACCCATGGTTAACTCTAAGAACAAATCTAGAGGTTTGCCGTCCTTCGACGACCAGCTCTTTCCCTACGGATGGAAGCACCTTTTTACAACGTAGTGTAAAAGGAAAGAGACGGAAAGCGCGGTACACTACGGTGAGGAACACGTTGTGTGGAGGGTTTCTCTGCACGAAAGTCTTGTGTCATGAAGTTGGAAGGGCCTTCAAATGTACGCGAGCTCGCCTCAGCAGCGCCTTCCACTGAACTCAGAGAAACAAGGCCACGTCCAACAGGATTTCCTGCTAACCTCTTGGTTCGGGAAGCGTGAAGCCTTTGGAGATATAGGTGTACCTGTCTGACACTCAGCTCTCAAGGAACAAAACGGTAGAGAAATCGCCTTTCCACTACCATCTACAGGGAAGAAAATGGAGGAAAGTCCCGACGTTAAAAGCGAAGGCACAAATACTGTGCCATATACCACTGCTTGAGAACGAACTTGTATCGAAAGCCTCTCCCAACTCAGATCTTGTTTCGGGAAGATAGAAGCCTTGTCAGTACTTTGTTTGAAAACACCAGGAAAACGCCACACGCTGAATTGTGAAGAAAAATGTGGGTCGAATGTGACAACCAACCCACTAGTAGTCCCCTAGAGAGGTGTGTGTCTGGAAATAGGAGGAAGCATAAGGGACGTGTGATACACTTAAGTCGAAGAAACAACGCTGTGGCGGTGCGGTCCTTCGACTGCCATCTGCTTTGCTAAGGAACGAAGCGGCTTGAAGCAAAGTGTGAAAGAGTACGGAGGGGAAGGAAGAGAGACATACCTTAGTCGCCGAACAACTTCTTATGGAGGGCTTTTCTCAACGAACACCATGGGTCACGAAGAGGGAAGGGTTTTCAAATGTATGTGACTTCGCCAAAGGAAAGGCATACATGAATCTCTGCGAAGCAAGTCCATCTCAAACGCGACTTCGAGCTCCCATCTGGGTTCGCGAGGAATTCATAGTCACAAAACGTATGGGTTGAATCCTAAGCAAAGGGAGTACTATGCAGTCTGAAGAAACACCACTGCAGAGAAACCGTGTTTCTACTAACATCTTCCCTGAACATGGTAGACGTTACCCATGTAAGTGTGAAATCGCAAGGAATGTGCCCCGTGCCTGTCCCACAGACATACTTACTGTAGAATGTCTGTCCCCATTCGAACCTTGTTCTGTGAGAAGTGTTTTCAAGAGTAGGAGAGAGAGCAGATGGAACGTGTCAAGGTTTTCGTTGTGAGAAAGAAATCCATTAGGAAAGCCATACACGTTAAGAATGAGAAGAACTTTAGCATGAAACGGAGAAGGCATCTTGAAAGGGCCCTGTGACGGTGCTGGAGAAACCTCTTCTGAAGTAGGCTTCCCTCAGGTGTCCTATGGTTTCAGTGAGATGAAAATGTTTTCCGTAGTGGGTGTGAAGGCGTAACGGACATGGGCTAGACTTAACTCTCCGTGTCGAATGTGCCTACAGTCATGACATGAAGAACGATGTATGGAAATGGAGGATGTGAGCAAGCCTAAGGAAGATGGCATACGTTTGTTTAACTCTAAGAACAAATCTATTTTGTTGCCGTCCTTCGACTACCATCTCTTTTCGTAAGTTTGGAAGCAGCTTGTTAAACCTTGTGTGCAAGAAAATAGTTGGAACCCGCGATCCTGTACAGCGGGTAACACGGTGTGCGGAGGGTTTCTCTCCTTTAAGTCCTGTGTCATGCGGGTGGATGGGTCTTCAAATGGACGTGGGCTCGCCTCAGGCCTAGTAGCCTTACACTGAACTCTGAGAAACAAGGCCACGTCAAACAGGCTGTCGTGCGAACATCTTGGATCTTGAAGATAGAAGCCCTTGGAGATATATGTGTTGCTCTCTAAGGGAAGGTTCTTATACTCACCTCTCAAGAAACAAAACTGCAGGGAAATAGTCTTTCCACTACCGCCTACAGGGAAGAATATGGAAGCAATTTCCAACGTTCGCAGTGAAGGCACAAATACTGTGTCATGTACCACAGCTTGAGAAAGAAGTTGTGTCGAACGTTTCTCCCTACTCAGATCTTGTTTCAGGAAGCTAGAAGCATTTTCAGTTTTTCGCCTGAAAGCGTAAGGAAAATGCCATAGGCTGAAGAGTGAAGAAAAATGTGGGTCGAATGTTACCACCAAGTCACAAGTTGTCCCCTATAGAGGTGTGTGTCTGGAAATGGGAGGAAGTGTAAGGAACGTGCTATACACTTAGTTCTACAAATCAACGCTGTGGAGGTGCGGTCCTTCGACTGCCACCTCCTCTGCTAAGAAACGAAGCGGCTTGATGCAAAGTGTGAAAGAAAGCAGAGGGGAAGCGTGATCTACCTTACTCGCGGAACAACATCTTATGGAGGGCTTCTCTCAAAGAACACCATGCATGGGTCACGAAGATAGAAGCGTCTTCCAAAGTATGCGAGTTAGGCAGAGGAAAGGCATACACGAATCTCTGCGAACCAAGTCTATCTCAAACGCGACTTCGAGCTCCCATCTGTGTTCGCGAGGAATTCACAGTCACAAAACGTATGTGTTGAATCCTAAACAAAGGGAGTACTATTCAGTCGGAAGAAACACCACTGCAGAGACACCGGGTTTCTACTAGCATCTCACCCTGGACATGGTGGACTTATCCAATGCAAAGTGTGAAATCGCAAGGAATGTGCCCCGTGCCTGTCCCACAGACATACTTACTGTAGAATCTCTGTCCCCATTCGAATCTTGTTCTGTGGGAAGTGTTTTCAAGAGTAGGAGAGAGAGCAGATGGAACGTGTCAAGGTTTTCATTGTGAGAAGGAAATCCATCAGGAAAGCCACACACGTAAGGATGAGAAGCACTTTAGCATGAAACGGTGAAGGCATCTTGAATGGGCCCTGTGACGGTGCTGGAGAAACCTCTTCTGAGGTAGGCTTCCCTCAGCTGTGCAACGGTTTCAGTGAGATGAAAGTGTTTTCCCTAGTGGGTGTGAAGGCGTAAGGGACATGGAGTAGACTTAACTCTCCGTGTCGAATGTGCCTACACTCGTGACATGAAGAACGATGTATGGAAATGGAGGATGTGAGCAAGCCTAAGGAAGATGGCATACGTTTGTTTAACTCTAAGAACAAATCTATATTGTTGCCGTCCTTCGACTACCATCTCTTTTCGTAAGGTAGGAAGCAGCTTGTTAAACCTTGTGTGCAAGGAAAGAGGTGGAACGTGCCTTCCTGTACAGCGGGGAACACGTTGTGCAGAGGGTTTCTCTCCTTTAAGTCCTGTGTCATGCAGGTGGATGGGTCTTCAAATGGACGTGGGCTCCCTTCAGGCCTAGTAGCCTTACACTGAACTCTGAGAAAGAAGGCCTCGTCAAACAGGTTTTCGTGCGAACATCTTGGTTCTTGAAGATAGAAGCCCTTGGAGATATATGTGCTGCTCTCTAAGGGAGGGTTCTTATACTCACCTCTCAAGAAACAAAGCTGCAGGGAAATGATCTTTGCACTACCACCTACAGGGACGAAGATGGAAGCAATTTCCAACGTTCGCAGTGAAGGCACAAATACTGTGTCATGTACCACTGCTTGAGAAAGAAGTTGTGTCGAAAGTTTCTCCCTACTCAGATCTTGTTTCAGGAAGCTAGAAGTGTTTTCAGTTCTTCGCGTGAAAGGGCAAGGAAAATGCCATAGGCTGAATTGTGAAGAAAAATGTGGGTCGAATGTTACCACCAAGTCACAAGTTGTCCCCTATAGAGGTGTGTGTCTGTAAATCGGAGGAAGCGTAAGGAAAGTGCTATACACTTATTTCTACAAAACAACGCTGTGGAAGTGCGGCCGTTCCATGAGGAAGGATGAGTATGGATATGTATTATGTGAGGAAGCATAAGGAGGATTGCCTACCCATGGTTAACTCTAAGAACAAATCTAGAGGTTTGCCGTCCTTCGACGACCAGCTCTTTCCCTACGGATGGAAGCACCTTTTTACAACGTAGTGTAAAAGGAAAGAGACGGAAAGCGCGGTACACTACGGTGAGGAACACGTTGTGTGGAGGGTTTCTCTGCACGAAAGTCTTGTGTCATGAAGTTGGAAGGGCCTTCAAATGTACGCGAGCTCGCCTCAGCAGCGCCTTCCACTGAACTCAGAGAAACAAGGCCACGTCCAACAGGATTTCCTGCTAACCTCTTGGTTCGGGAAGCGTGAAGCCTTTGGAGATATAGGTGTAAGTGTCTAACACTCAGCTCTCAAGGAACAAAACGGTAGAGAAATCGCCTTTCCACTACCATCTACAGGGAAGAAAATGGAGGAAAGTCCCGACGTTAAAAGCGAAGGCACAAATACTGTGCCATATACCACTGCTTGAGAACGAACTTGTATCGAAAGCCTCTCCCAACTCAGATCTTGTTTCGGGAAGATAGAAGCCTTGTCAGTACTTTGTTTGAAAACACCAGGAAAACGCCACACGCTGAATTGTGAAGAAAAATGTGGGTCGAATGTGACAACCAACCCACTAGTAGTCCCCTAGAGAGGCGTGTGTCTGGAAATAGGAGGAAGCATAAGGGACGTGTGATACACTTAAGTCGAAGAAACAACGCTGTGGCGGTGCGGTCCTTCGACTGCCATCTGCTTTGCTAAGGAACGAAGCGGCTTGAAGCAAAGTGTGAAAGAGTACGGAGGGGAAGGAAGAGAGACATACCTTAGTCGCCGAACAACTTCTTATGGAGGGCTTTTCTCAACGAACACCATGGGTCACGAAGAGGGAAGGGTTTTCAAATGTATGTGACTTCGCCAAAGGAAAGGCATACATGAATCTCTGCGAAGCAAGTCCATCTCAAACGCGACTTCGAGCTCCCATCTGGGTTCGCGAGGAATTCATAGTCACAAAACGTATGGGTTGAATCCTAAGCAAAGGGAGTACTATGCAGTCTGAAGAAACACCACTGCAGAGAAACCGTGTTTCTACTAACATCTTCCCTGAACATGGTAGACGTTACCCATGTAAGTGTGAAATCGCAAGGAATGTGCCCCGTGCCTGTCCCACAGACATACTTACTGTAGAATGTCTGTCCCCATTCGAACCTTGTTCTGTGAGAAGTGTTTTCAAGAGTAGGAGAGAGAGCAGATGGAACGTGTCAAGGTTTTCGTTGTGAGAAAGAAATCCATTAGGAAAGCCATACACGTTAAGAATGAGAAGAACTTTAGCATGAAACGGAGAAGGCATCTTGAAAGGGCCCTGTGACGGTGCTGGAGAAACCTCTTCTGAAGTAGGCTTCCCTCAGGTGTCCTATGGTTTCAGTGAGATGAAAATGTTTTCCGTAGTGGGTGTGAAGGCGTAACGGACATGGGCTAGACTTAACTCTCCGTGTCGAATGTGCCTACAGTCATGACATGAAGAACGATGTATGGAAATGGAGGATGTGAGCAAGCCTAAGGAAGATGGCATACGTTTGTTTAACTCTAAGAACAAATCTATTTTGTTGCCGTCCTTCGACTACCATCTCTTTTCGTAAGTTTGGAAGCAGCTTGTTAAACCTTGTGTGCAAGAAAATAGTTGGAACCCGCGATCCTGTACAGCGGGTAACACGGTGTGCGGAGGGTTTCTCTCCTTTAAGTCCTGTGTCATGCGGGTGGATGGGTCTTCAAATGGACGTGGGCTCGCCTCAGGCCTAGTAGCCTTACACTGAACTCTGAGAAACAAGGCCACGTCAAACAGGCTGTCGTGCGAACATCTTGGATCTTGAAGATAGAAGCCCTTGGAGATATATGTGTTGCTCTCTAAGGGAAGGTTCTTATACTCACCTCTCAAGAAACAAAACTGCAGGGAAATAGTCTTTCCACTACCGCCTACAGGGAAGAATATGGAAGCAATTTCCAACGTTCGCAGTGAAGGCACAAATACTGTGTCATGTACCACAGCTTGAGAAAGAAGTTGTGTCGAACGTTTCTCCCTACTCAGATCTTGTTTCAGGAAGCTAGAAGCATTTTCAGTTTTTCGCCTGAAAGCGTAAGGAAAATGCCATAGGCTGAAGAGTGAAGAAAAATGTGGGTCGAATGTTACCACCAAGTCACAAGTTGTCCCCTATAGAGGTGTGTGTCTGGAAATGGGAGGAAGTGTAAGGAACGTGCTATACACTTAGTTCTACAAATCAACGCTGTGGAGGTGCGGTCCTTCGACTGCCACCTCCTCTGCTAAGAAACGAAGCGGCTTGATGCAAAGTGTGAAAGAAAGCAGAGGGGAAGCGTGATCTACCTTACTCGCGGAACAACATCTTATGGAGGGCTTCTCTCAAAGAACACCATGCATGGGTCACGAAGATAGAAGCGTCTTCCAAAGTATGCGAGTTAGGCAGAGGAAAGGCATACACGAATCTCTGCGAACCAAGTCTATCTCAAACGCGACTTCGAGCTCCCATCTGTGTTCGCGAGGAATTCACAGTCACAAAACGTATGTGTTGAATCCTAAACAAAGGGAGTACTATTCAGTCGGAAGAAACACCACTGCAGAGACACCGGGTTTCTACTAGCATCTCACCCTGGACATGGTGGACTTATCCAATGCAAAGTGTGAAATCGCAAGGAATGTGCCCCGTGCCTGTCCCACAGACATACTTACTGTAGAATCTCTGTCCCCATTCGAATCTTGTTCTGTGGGAAGTGTTTTCAAGAGTAGGAGAGAGAGCAGATGGAACGTGTCAAGGTTTTCATTGTGAGAAGGAAATCCATCAGGAAAGCCACACACGTAAGGATGAGAAGCACTTTAGCATGAAACGGTGAAGGCATCTTGAATGGGCCCTGTGACGGTGCTGGAGAAACCTCTTCTGAGGTAGGCTTCCCTCAGCTGTGCAACGGTTTCAGTGAGATGAAAGTGTTTTCCCTAGTGGGTGTGAAGGCGTAAGGGACATGGAGTAGACTTAACTCTCCGTGTCGAATGTGCCTACAGTCGTGACATGAAGAACGATGTATGGAAATGGAGGATGTGAGCAAGCCTAAGGAAGATGGCATACGTTTGTTTAACTCTAAGAACAAATCTATATTGTTGCCGTCCTTCGACTACCATCTCTTTTCGTAAGGTAGGAAGCAGCTTGTTAAACCTTGTGTGCAAGGAAAGAGGTGGAACGTGCCTTCCTGTACAGCGGGGAACACGTTGTGCAGAGGGTTTCTCTCCTTTAAGTCCTGTGTCATGCAGGTGGATGGGTCTTCAAATGGACGTGGGCTCCCTTCAGGCCTAGTAGCCTTACACTGAACTCTGAGAAAGAAGGCCTCGTCAAACAGGTTTTCGTGCGAACATCTTGGTTCTTGAAGATAGAAGCCCTTGGAGATATATGTGCTGCTCTCTAAGGGAGGGTTCTTATACTCACCTCTCAAGAAACAAAGCTGCAGGGAAATGATCTTTGCACTACCACCTACAGGGACGAAGATGGAAGCAATTTCCAACGTTCGCAGTGAAGGCACAAATACTGTGTCATGTACCACTGCTTGAGAAAGAAGTTGTGTCGAAAGTTTCTCCCTACTCAGATCTTGTTTCAGGAAGCTAGAAGTGTTTTCAGTTCTTCGCGTGAAAGGGCAAGGAAAATGCCATAGGCTGAATTGTGAAGAAAAATGTGGGTCGAATGTTACCACCAAATCACAAGTTGTCCCCTATAGAGGTGTGTGTCTGTAAATCGGAGGAAGCGTAAGGAAAGTGCTATACACTTATTTCTACAAAACAACGCTGTGGAAGTGCGGCCGTTCCATGAGGAAGGATGAGTATGGATACGTATTATGTGAGGAAGCATAAGGAGGATTGCCTACCCATGGTTAACTCTAAGAACAAATCTAGAGGTTTGCCGTCCTTCGACGACCAGCTCTTTCCCTACGGATGGAAGCACCTTTTTACAACGTAGTGTAAAAGGAAAGAGACGGAAAGCGCGGTACACTACGGTGAGGAACACGTTGTGTGGAGGGTTTCTCTGCACGAAAGTCTTGTGTCATGAAGTTGGAAGGGCCTTCAAATGTACGCGAGCTCGCCTCAGCAGCGCCTTCCACTGAACTCAGAGAAACAAGGCCACGTCCAACAGGATTTCCTGCTAACCTCTTGGTTCGGGAAGCGTGAAGCCTTTGGAGATATAGGTGTACGTGTCTAACACTCAGCTCTCAAGGAACAAAACGGTAGAGAAATCGCCTTTCCACTACCATCTACAGGGAAGAAAATGGAGGAAAGTCCCGACGTTAAAAGCGAAGGCACAAATACTGTGCCATATACCACTGCTTGAGAACGAACTTGTATCGAAAGCCTCTCCCAACTCAGATCTTGTTTCGGGAAGATAGAAGCCTTGTCAGTACTTTGTTTGAAAACACCAGGAAAACGCCACACGCTGAATTGTGAAGAAAAATGTGGGTCGAATGTGACAACCAACCCACTAGTAGTCCCCTAGAGAGGTGTGTGTCTGGAAATAGGAGGAAGCATAAGGGACGTGTGATACACTTAAGTCGAAGAAACAACGCTGTGGCGGTGCGGTCCTTCGACTGCCATCTGCTTTGCTAAGGAACGAAGCGGCTTGAAGCAAAGTGTGAAAGAGTACGGAGGGGAAGGAAGAGAGACATACCTTAGTCGCCGAACAACTTCTTATGGAGGGCTTTTCTCAACGAACACCATGGGTCACGAAGAGGGAAGTGTTTTCAAATGTATGTGACTTCGCCAAAGGAAAGGCATACATGAATCTCTGCGAAGCAAGTCCATCTCAAACGCGACTTCGAGCTCCCATCTGGGTTCGCGAGGAATTCATAGTCACAAAACGTATGGGTTGAATCCTAAACAAAGGGAGTACTATGCAGTCTGAAGAAACACCACTGCAGAGAAACCGTGTTTCTACTAACATCTTCCCTGAACATGGTAGACGTTACCCATGTAAGTGTGAAATCGCAAGGAATGTGCCCCGTGCCTGTCCCACAGACATACTTACTGTAGAATGTCTGTCCCCATTCGAACCTTGTTCTGTGAGAAGTGTTTTCAAGAGTAGGAGAGAGAGCAGATGGAACGTGTCAAGGTTTTCATTGTGAGAAAGAAATCCATTAGGAAAGCCATACACGTTAAGAATGAGAAGAACTTTAGCATGAAACGGAGAAGGCATCTTGAAAGGGCCCTGTGACGGTGCTGGAGAAACCTCTTCTGAAGTAGGCTTCCCTCAGGTGTCCTATGGTTTCAGTGAGATGAAAATGTTTTCCGTAGTGGGGGTGAAGGCGCAAGGGACATGGGCTGGACTTAACTCTCCGTGTCGAATGTGCCTACAGTCATGACATGAAGAACAATGTATGGAAATGGATGATGTGAGCAAGCCTAAGGAGATGGCATACGTTTGTTTAACTCTAAGAACAAATCTATTTTGTTGCCGTCCTTCGACTACCATCTCTTTTAGTAAGGAAGGAAGCAGCTTGTTAAACCTTGTGTGCAAGGAAAGAGGTGGAACGCGCATTCCTGTACATCGGGAAACACGTTGTGCAGAGAGCTTCTCTCCTTTAAGTCCTGTGTCATGCAGGTGGATGGGGCTTCAAATGGACGTGGGCTCCCTTCAGGCCTAGTAGCCTTACACTGAACTCTGAGAAAGAAGGCCTCGTCAAACAGGTTTTCGTGCGAACATCTTGGTTCTTGAAGATAGAAGCCCTTGGAGATATATGTGTTGCTCTCTAAGGGAAGGTTCTTATACTCACCTCTCAAGAAACAAAGCTGCAGGGAAATAGTCTTTCCACTACCACCTACAGGGATGAAGATGGAAGCAATTTCCAACGTTCGCAGTGAAAGCACATATCTGTGTCAGGTACCACTGCTTGAGAAAGAAGTTGTGTCGAAAGTTTCTCCCTACTCAGATCTTGTTTCAGGAAGCTAGAAACATTTTCAGTTCTTTGCGTGAAAGCGTAAGGAAAATGCCATAGGCTGAATTGTGAAGAAAAATGTGGGTCGAATGTTACCACCAACTCACAAGTTGTCCCCTATAGAGGTGTGTGTATGGAAATCGGAGGAAGCATAAGCAACGAGCTCTGCAATTAATTCTTCAAGAACAATGCTGTGGAGGAGCGGTCCTTCGACTCCCTTCTGCTTTCCTAAGGATCGAAGCGGCTTTACACCAAGTGTGAAGGCTTCTGTCATGAAGTTGGAAGGCCTTCAAATGTAGGCGAGCTAGCCTCAGCAGAGCCTTACGCTGAACTCAGAGAAACAACGGCATGTGAAAACTGATTTCGAGCTCACATCTTGGTTCGGGAAGAATGAAGCCTTCTGAGCTATATGTGTCAGTGCCTTACACTCACCTCTCAAGGAACAACACGGTAGAGGGAGATAGTCCTTCTACTGCCATCTACTGGGAAGAAGATGGAAGAACGTTCCAACGGTCACAGCGAAGGCACAGGTACTGGGCCATATAGCGCTGCTTGAGAAAGAAGTCGTGTCGAAAGCTTCTCCCAACTCAGATCTTGTTTCGGTAGAGAGAAGCATAAGCAAAACACTCGTTGTCTCCTAGAGAGGTGTATGTCTGGAAATGAGAGGAAGCGTAAGGAATGTGCTATACACTTGGGTCTACAAAACAGCGCTGTGGAGGTGCGGTCTTTCGACTGCCACCTCCTCTGCTAAGAAACGAAGCGGCTTGAGGCAAAGTGTGAAAGAAAGCAGAGGGGAAGCGTGATCGACCTTACTCGCGGAACAACTTCTTACGGAGGGCTTTTCTCAACGAACACCATGCATGGGTCACGAAGATAGAAGCGTCTTCCAAAGTATGCGAGTTAGGCAGAGGAAAGGCATACACAAATCTGTGAGAACCAAGTCTATCTCAAACGCGACTTCGAGCTCCCACCTGGGTTCGCGAGGAATTCATACTCACAGAACGTATGTGTTGAATCCTAAACCAAGGGAGTACTAATCAGTCTGAAGAAACACCACTGCAGAGAAACCGTGTTTCTACTAACATCTCACCCTGAACATGGTAGACTTTTCCAATGTAAAGTGTGAAATCGCAAGGAATGTGCCCCGTGCCTGTCCCACAGACATACTTAGTGTAGAATGTCTGTCCCCATTCGAATCTTGTTCCGTGGGAAGTGTTTTCAAGAGTAGGAGAGAGAACAGATGGAACGTGTCAAGGTTTTCATTGTGAGAAGGAAATCCATCAGGAAAGCCATACACGTAAGGATGAGAAGCACTTTAGCATGAAACGGTGAAGGCATCTTGAATGGGCCCTGTGACGGTGCTGGAGAAACCTCTTCTGAAGTAGGCTTCCCTCAGCTGTCCTATGGTTTCAGTGCGATGAAAGTGTTTTCCCTAGCGGGTGTGAACGCGTAAGGGACATGGTCTAGACTTAACTCTCCGTGGCGAATGTGCCTACAGTCGTGACATGAAGAACGATGTATGGAAATGGATGATGTGAGCAAGCCTAAGGAAGATGGCACTCGTTTCTTTAACTCTAAGAACAAATCTAGAGTGTTGCCGTCCTTCGACTACCATCTCTTTTCGTAAGGTTGGAAGCAGCTTGTTAAACATTGTGTGCAAGGAAAGAGGTGGAACGTGCCTTCCTGTACAGCGGGGAACACGTTGTGCAGAGGGTTTCTCTCCTTTAAGTCCTGTGTCATGCAGGTGGATGGGTCTTCAAATGGACGTGGGCTCCCTTCAGGCCTAGTAGCCTTACACTGAACTCTGAGAAAGAAGGCCTCGTCAAACAGGTTTTCGTGCGAACATCTTGGTTCTTGAAGATAGAAGCCCTTGGAGATATATGTGCTGCTCTCTAAGGGAAGGTTCTTATACTCACCTCTCAAGAAACAAAGCTGCAGGGAAATAGTCTTTCCACTACCACCTACAGGGACGAAGATGGAAGCAATTTCCAACGTTCGCAGTGAAGGCACAAATACTGTGTCATGTACCACTGCTTGAGAAAGAAGTTGTGTCGAAAGTTTCTCCCTCCTCAGATCTTGTTTCAGGAAGCTAGAAGTGTTTTCAGTTCTTCGCGTGAAAGCGCAAGGAAAATGCCATAGGCTGAATTGTGAAGAAAAATGTGGGTCGAATGTTACCACCAAGTCACAAGTTGTCCCCTATAGAGGTGTGTGTCTGTAAATCGGAGGAAGCGTAAGGAAAGTGCTATACACTTATTTCTACAAAACACCGCTGTGGAAGTGCGGCCGTTCCATGAGGAAGGATGAGTATGGATATGTATTATGTGAGGAAGCATAAGGAGGATTGCCTACCCATGGTTAACTCTAAGAACAAATCTAGAGGTTTGCCGTCCTTCGACGACCAGCTCTTTCCCTACGGATGGAAGCACCTTTTTACAACGTAGTGTAAAAGGAAAGAGACGGAAAGCGCGGTACACTACGGTGAGGAACACGTTGTGTGGAGGGTTTCTCTGCACGAAAGTCTTGTGTCATGAAGTTGGAAGGGCCTTCAAATGTACGCGAGCTCGCCTCAGCAGCGCCTTCCACTGAACTCAGAGAAACAAGGCCACGTCCAACAGGATTTCCTGCTAACCTCTTGGTTCGGGAAGCGTGAAGCCTTTGGAGATATAGGTGTAAGTGTCTAACACTCAGCTCTCAAGGAACAAAACGGTAGAGAAATCGCCTTTCCACTACCATCTACAGGGAAGAAAATGGAGGAAAGTCCCGACGTTAAAAGCGAAGGCACAAATACTGTGCCATATACCACTGCTTGAGAACGAACTTGTATCAAAAGCCTCTCCCAACTCAGATCTTGTTTCGGGAAGATAGAAGCCTTGTCAGTACTTTGTTTGAATACACCAGGAAAACGCCACACGCTGAATTGTGAAGAAAAATGTGGGTCGAATGTGACAACCAACCCACTAGTAGTCCCCTAGAGAGGTGTGTGTCTGGAAATAGGAGGAAGCATAAGGGACGTGTGATACACTTAAGTCGAAGAAACAACGCTGTGGCGGTGCGGTCCTTCGACTGCCATCTGCTTTGCTAAGGAACGAAGCGGCTTGAAGCAAAGTGTGAAAGAGTACGGAGGGGAAGGAAGAGAGACATACCTTAGTCGCCGAACAACTTCTTATGGAGGGCTTTTCTCAACGAACACCATGGGTCACGAAGAGGGAAGGGTTTTCAAATGTATGTGACTTCGCCAAAGGAAAGGCATACATGAATCTCTGCGAAGCAAGTCCATCTCAAACGCGACTTCGAGCTCCCATCTGGGTTCGCGAGGAATTCATAGTCACAAAACGTATGGGCTGAATCCTAAACAAAGGGAGTACTATGCAGTCTGAAGAAACACCACTGCAGAGAAACCGTGTTTCTACTAACATCTTCCCTGAACATGGTAGACGTTACCCATGTAAGTGTGAAATCGCAAGGAATGTGCCCCGTGCCTGTCCCACAGACATACTTACTGTAGAATGTCTGTCCCCATTCGAACCTTGTTCTGTGAGAAGTGTTTTCAAGAGTAGGAGAGAGAGCAGATGGAACGTGTCAAGGTTTTCGTTGTGAGAAAGAAATCCATTAGGAAAGCCATACACGTAAGAATGAGAAGAACTTTAGCATGAAACGGAGAAGGCATCTTGAAAGGGCCCTGTGACGGTGCTGGAGAAACCTCTTCTGAAGTAGGCTTCCCTCAGGTGTCCTATGGTTTCAGTGAGATGAAAATGTTTTCCGTAGTGGGGGTGAAGGCGCAAGGGACATGGGCTAGACTTAACTCTCCGTGTCGAATGTGCCTACAGTCATGACATGAAGAACAATGTATGGAAATGGATGATGTGAGCAAGCCTAAGGAAGATGGCATACGTTTGTTTAACTCTAAGAACAAATCTATTTTGTTGCCGTCCTTCGACTACCATCTCTTTTAGTAAGGAAGGAAGCAGCTTGTTAAACCTTGTGTGCAAGGAAAGAGGTGGAACGCGCATTCCTGTACATCGGGAAACACGTTGTGCAGAGAGCTTCTCTCCTTTAAGTCCTGTGTCATGCAGGTGGATGGGGCTTCAAATGGACGTGGGCTCCCTTCAGGCCTAGTAGCCTTACACTGAACTTTGAGAAAGAAGGCCTCGTCAAACAGGTTTTCGTGCGAACATCTTGGTTCTTGAAGATAGAAGCCCTTGGAGATATATGTGTTGCTCTCTAAGGGAAGGTTCTTATACTCACCTCTCAAGAAACAAAGCTGCAGGGAAATAGTCTTTCCACTACCACCTACAGGGATGAAGATGGAAGCAATTTCCAACGTTCGCAGTGAAGGCACAAATCTGTGTCAGGTACCACTGCTTGAGAAAGAAGTTGT
Source organism: Eumetopias jubatus (assembly GCF_037043125.1). Taxonomy (NCBI): domain Eukaryota; kingdom Metazoa; phylum Chordata; class Mammalia; order Carnivora; family Otariidae; genus Eumetopias; species Eumetopias jubatus. The sequence continues at coordinate 69,111 of NW_028275019.1, forward strand.
GTCGAAAGTTTCTCCCTACTCAGATCTTGTTTCAGGAAGCTAGAAACATTTTCAGTTCTTTGCGTGAAAGCGTAAGGAAAATGCCATAGGCTGAATTGTAAAGAAAAATGTGGGTCGAATGTTATCACCAACTCACAAGTTGTCCCCTATAGAGGTGTGTGTATGGAAATCGGAGGAAGCATAAGCAACGAGCTCTGCAATTAATTCTTCAAGAACAATGCTGTGGAGGAGCGGTCCTTCGACTCCCTTCTGCTTTCCTAAGGATCGAAGCGGCTTTACACCAAGTGTGAAGGCTTCTGTCATGAAGTTGGAAGGCCTTCAAATGTAGGCGAGCTAGCCTCAGCAGAGCCTTACGCTGAACTCAGAGAAACAACGGCATGTGAAAACTGATTTCGAGCTCACATCTTGGTTCGGGAAGAATGAAGCCTTCTGAGCTATATGTGTCAGTGCCTTACACTCACCTCTCAAGGAACAACACGGTAGAGGGAGATAGTCCTTCTACTGCCATCTACTGGGAAGAAGATGGAAGAACGTTCCAACGGTCACAGCGAAGGCACAGGTACTGGGCCATATAGCGCTGCTTGAGAAAGAAGTCGTGTCGAAAGCTTCTCCCAACTCAGATCTTGTTTCGGTAGAGAGAAGCATAAGCAAAACACTCGTTGTCTCCTAGAGAGGTGTATGTCTGGAAATGAGAGGAAGCGTAAGGAATGTGCTATACACTTGGGTCTACAAAACAGCGCTGTGGAGGTGCGGTCTTTCGACTGCCACCTCCTCTGCTAAGAAACGAAGCGGCTTGAGGCAAAGTGTGAAAGAAAGCAGAGGGGAAGCGTGATCGACCTTACTCGCGGAACAACTTCTTACGGAGGGCTTTTCTCAACGAACACCATGCATGGGTCACGAAGATAGAAGCGTCTTCCAAAGTATGCGAGTTAGGCAGAGGAAAGGCATACACAAATCTGTGAGAACCAAGTCTATCTCAAACGCGACTTCGAGCTCCCACCTGGGTTCGCGAGGAATTCATACTCACAGAACGTATGTGTTGAATCCTAAACCAAGGGAGTACTAATCAGTCTGAAGAAACACCACTGCAGAGAAACCGTGTTTCTACTAACATCTCACCCTGAACATGGTAGACTTTTCCAATGTAAAGTGTGAAATCGCAAGGAATGTGCCCCGTGCCTGTCCCACAGACATACTTAGTGTAGAATGTCTGTCCCCATTCGAATCTTGTTCCGTGGGAAGTGTTTTCAAGAGTAGGAGAGAGAACAGATGGAACGTGTCAAGGTTTTCATTGTGAGAAGGAAATCCATCAGGAAAGCCATACACGTAAGGATGAGAAGCACTTTAGCATGAAACGGTGAAGGCATCTTGAATGGGCCCTGTGACGGTGCTGGAGAAACCTCTTCTGAAGTAGGCTTCCCTCAGCTGTCCTATGGTTTCAGTGCGATGAAAGTGTTTTCCCTAGCGGGTGTGAACGCGTAAGGGACATGGTCTAGACTTAACTCTCCGTGGCGAATGTGCCTACAGTCGTGACATGAAGAACGATGTATGGAAATGGATGATGTGAGCAAGCCTAAGGAAGATGGCACTCGTTTCTTTAACTCTAAGAACAAATCTAGAGTGTTGCCGTCCTTCGACTACCATCTCTTTTCGTAAGGTTGGAAGCAGCTTGTTAAACATTGTGTGCAAGGAAAGAGGTGGAACGTGCCTTCCTGTACAGCGGGGAACACGTTGTGCAGAGGGTTTCTCTCCTTTAAGTCCTGTGTCATGCAGGTGGATGGGTCTTCAAATGGACGTGGGCTCCCTTCAGGCCTAGTAGCCTTACACTGAACTCTGAGAAAGAAGGCCTCGTCAAACAGGTTTTCGTGCGAACATCTTGGTTCTTGAAGATAGAAGCCCTTGGAGATATATGTGCTGCTCTCTAAGGGAAGGTTCTTATACTCACCTCTCAAGAAACAAAGCTGCAGGGAAATAGTCTTTCCACTACCACCTACAGGGACGAAGATGGAAGCAATTTCCAACGTTCGCAGTGAAGGCACAAATACTGTGTCATGTACCACTGCTTGAGAAAGAAGTTGTGTCGAAAGTTTCTCCCTCCTCAGATCTTGTTTCAGGAAGCTAGAAGTGTTTTCAGTTCTTCGCGTGAAAGCGCAAGGAAAATGCCATAGGCTGAATTGTGAAGAAAAATGTGGGTCGAATGTTACCACCAAGTCACAAGTTGTCCCCTATAGAGGTGTGTGTCTGTAAATCGGAGGAAGCGTAAGGAAAGTGCTATACACTTATTTCTACAAAACACCGCTGTGGAAGTGCGGCCGTTCCATGAGGAAGGATGAGTATGGATATGTATTATGTGAGGAAGCATAAGGAGGATTGCCTACCCATGGTTAACTCTAAGAACAAATCTAGAGGTTTGCCGTCCTTCGACGACCAGCTCTTTCCCTACGGATGGAAGCACCTTTTTACAACGTAGTGTAAAAGGAAAGAGACGGAAAGCGCGGTACACTACGGTGAGGAACACGTTGTGTGGAGGGTTTCTCTGCACCAAAGTCTTGTGTCATGAAGTTGGAAGGGCCTTCAAATGTACGCGAGCTCGCCTCAGCAGCGCCTTCCACTGAACTCAGAGAAACAAGGCCACGTCCAACAGGATTTCCTGCTAACCTCTTGGTTCGGGAAGCGTGAAGCCTTTGGAGATATAGGTGTACCTGTCTGACACTCAGCTCTCAAGGAACAAAACGGTAGAGAAATCGCCTTTCCACTACCATCTACAGGGAAGAAAATGGAGGAAAGTCCCGACGTTAAAAGCGAAGGCACAAATACTGTGCCATATACCACTGCTTGAGAACGAACTTGTATCGAAAGCCTCTCCCAACTCAGATCTTGTTTCGGGAAGATAGAAGCCTTGTCAGTACTTTGTTTGAAAACACCAGGAAAACGCCACACGCTGAATTGTGAAGAAAAATGTGGGTCGAATGTGACAACCAACCCACTAGTAGTCCCCTAGAGAGGTGTGTGTCTGGAAATAGGAGGAAGCATAAGGGACGTGTGATACACTTAAGTCGAAGAAACAACGCTGTGGCGGTGCGGTCCTTCGACTGCCATCTGCTTTGCTAAGGAACGAAGCGGCTTGAAGCAAAGTGTGAAAGAGTACGGAGGGGAAGGAAGAGAGACATACCTTAGTCGCCGAACAACTTCTTATGGAGGGCTTTTCTCAAGGAACACCATGGGTCACGAAGAGGGAAGGGTTTTCAAATGTATGTGACTTCGCCAAAGGAAAGGCATACATGAATCTCTGCGAAGCAAGTCCATCTCAAACGCGACTTCGAGCTCCCATCTGGGTTCGCGAGGAATTCATAGTCACAAAACGTATGGGTTGAATCCTAAGCAAAGGGAGTACTATGCAGTCTGAAGAAACACCACTGCAGAGAAACCGTGTTTCTACTAACATCTTCCCTGAACATGGTAGACGTTACCCATGTAAGTGTGAAATCGCAAGGAATGTGCCCCGTGCCTGTCCCACAGACATACTTACTGTAGAATGTCTGTCCCCATTCGAACCTTGTTCTGTGAGAAGTGTTTTCAAGAGTAGGAGAGAGAGCAGATGGAACGTGTCAAGGTTTTCGTTGTGAGAAAGAAATCCATTAGGAAAGCCATACACGTTAAGAATGAGAAGAACTTTAGCATGAAACGGAGAAGGCATCTTGAAAGGGCCCTGTGACGGTGCTGGAGAAACCTCTTCTGAAGTAGGCTTCCCTCAGGTGTCCTATGGTTTCAGTGAGATGAAAATGTTTTCCGTAGTGGGTGTGAAGGCGTAACGGACATGGGCTAGACTTAACTCTCCGTGTCGAATGTGCCTACAGTCATGACATGAAGAACGATGTATGGAAATGGAGGATGTGAGCAAGCCTAAGGAAGATGGCATACGTTTGTTTAACTCTAAGAACAAATCTATTTTGTTGCCGTCCTTCGACTACCATCTCTTTTCGTAAGTTTGGAAGCAGCTTGTTAAACCTTGTGTGCAAGAAAATAGTTGGAACCCGCGATCCTGTACAGCGGGTAACACGGTGTGCGGAGGGTTTCTCTCCTTTAAGTCCTGTGTCATGCGGGTGGATGGGTCTTCAAATGGACGTGGGCTCGCCTCAGGCCTAGTAGCCTTACACTGAACTCTGAGAAACAAGGCCACGTCAAACAGGCTGTCGTGCGAACATCTTGGATCTTGAAGATAGAAGCCCTTGGAGATATATGTGTTGCTCTCTAAGGGAAGGTTCTTATACTCACCTCTCAAGAAACAAAACTGCAGGGAAATAGTCTTTCCACTACCGCCTACAGGGAAGAATATGGAAGCAATTTCCAACGTTCGCAGTGAAGGCACAAATACTGTGTCATGTACCACAGCTTGAGAAAGAAGTTGTGTCGAACGTTTCTCCCTACTCAGATCTTGTTTCAGGAAGCTAGAAGCATTTTCAGTTTTTCGCCTGAAAGCGTAAGGAAAATGCCATAGGCTGAAGAGTGAAGAAAAATGTCGGTCGAATGTTACCACCAAGTCACAAGTTGTCCCCTATAGAGGTGTGTGTCTGGAAATGGGAGGAAGTGTAAGGAACGTGCTATACACTTAGTTCTACAAATCAACGCTGTGGAGGTGCGGTCCTTCGACTGCCACCTCCTCTGCTAAGAAACGAAGCGGCTTGATGCAAAGTGTGAAAGAAAGCAGAGGGGAAGCGTGATCTACCTTACTCGCGGAACAACATCTTATGGAGGGCTTCTCTCAAAGAACACCATGCATGGGTCACGAAGATAGAAGCGTCTTCCAAAGTATGCGAGTTAGGCAGAGGAAAGGCATACACGAATCTCTGCGAACCAAGTCTATCTCAAACGCGACTTCGAGCTCCCATCTGTGTTCGCGAGGAATTCACAGTCACAAAACGTATGTGTTGAATCCTAAACAAAGGGAGTACTATTCAGTCGGAAGAAACACCACTGCAGAGACACCGGGTTTCTACTAGCATCTCACCCTGGACATGGTGGACTTATCCAATGCAAAGTGTGAAATCGCAAGGAATGTGCCCCGTGCCTGTCCCACAGACATACTTACTGTAGAATCTCTGTCCCCATTCGAATCTTGTTCTGTGGGAAGTGTTTTCAAGAGTAGGAGAGAGAGCAGATGGAACGTGTCAAGGTTTTCATTGTGAGAAGGAAATCCATCAGGAAAGCCACACACGTAAGGATGAGAAGCACTTTAGCATGAAACGGTGAAGGCATCTTGAATGGGCCCTGTGACGGTGCTGGAGAAACCTCTTCTGAGGTAGGCTTCCCTCAGCTGTGCAACGGTTTCAGTGAGATGAAAGTGTTTTCCCTAGTGGGTGTGAAGGCGTAAGGGACATGGAGTAGACTTAACTCTCCGTGTCGAATGTGCCTACAGTCGTGACATGAAGAACGATGTATGGAAATGGAGGATGTGAGCAAGCCTAAGGAAGATGGCATACGTTTGTTTAACTCTAAGAACAAATCTATATTGTTGCCGTCCTTCGACTACCATCTCTTTTCGTAAGGTAGGAAGCAGCTTGTTAAACCTTGTGTGCAAGGAAAGAGGTGGAACGTGCCTTCCTGTACAGCGGGGAACACGTTGTGCAGAGGGTTTCTCTCCTTTAAGTCCTGTGTCATGCAGGTGGATGGGTCTTCAAATGGACGTGGGCTCCCTTCAGGCCTAGTAGCCTTACACTGAACTCTGAGAAAGAAGGCCTCGTCAAACAGGTTTTCGTGCGAACATCTTGGTTCTTGAAGATAGAAGCCCTTGGAGATATATGTGCTGCTCTCTAAGGGAGGGTTCTTATACTCACCTCTCAAGAAACAAAGCTGCAGGGAAATGATCTTTGCACTACCACCTACAGGGACGAAGATGGAAGCAATTTCCAACGTTCGCAGTGAAGGCACAAATACTGTGTCATGTACCACTGCTTGAGAAAGAAGTTGTGTCGAAAGTTTCTCCCTACTCAGATCTTGTTTCAGGAAGCTAGAAGTGTTTTCAGTTCTTCGCGTGAAAGGGCAAGGAAAATGCCATAGGCTGAATTGTGAAGAAAAATGTGGGTCGAATGTTACCACCAAGTCACAAGTTGTCCCCTATAGAGGTGTGTGTCTGTAAATCGGAGGAAGCGTAAGGAAAGTGCTATACACTTATTTCTACAAAACAACGCTGTGGAAGTGCGGCCGTTCCATGAGGAAGGATGAGTATGGATATGTATTATGTGAGGAAGCATAAGGAGGATTGCCTACCCATGGTTAACTCTAAGAACAAATCTAGAGGTTTGCCGTCCTTCGACGACCAGCTCTTTCCCTACGGATGGAAGCACCTTTTTACAACGTAGTGTAAAAGGAAAGAGACGGAAAGCGCGGTACACTACGGTGAGGAACACGTTGTGTGGAGGGTTTCTCTGCACGAAAGTCTTGTGTCATGAAGTTGGAAGGGCCTTCAAATGTACGCGAGCTCGCCTCAGCAGCGCCTTCCACTGAACTCAGAGAAACAAGGCCACGTCCAACAGGATTTCCTGCTAACCTCTTGGTTCGGGAAGCGTGAAGCCTTTGGAGATATAGGTGTAAGTGTCTAACACTCAGCTCTCAAGGAACAAAACGGTAGAGAAATCGCCTTTCCACTACCATCTACAGGGAAGAAAATGGAGGAAAGTCCCGACGTTAAAAGCGAAGGCACAAATACTGTGCCATATACCACTGCTTGAGAACGAACTTGTATCGAAAGCCTCTCCCAACTCAGATCTTGTTTCGGGAAGATAGAAGCCTTGTCAGTACTTTGTTTGAAAACACCAGGAAAACGCCACACGCTGAATTGTGAAGAAAAATGTGGGTCGAATGTGACAACCAACCCACTAGTAGTCCCCTAGAGAGGCGTGTGTCTGGAAATAGGAGGAAGCATAAGGGACGTGTGATACACTTAAGTCGAAGAAACAACGCTGTGGCGGTGCGGTCCTTCGACTGCCATCTGCTTTGCTAAGGAACGAAGCGGCTTGAAGCAAAGTGTGAAAGAGTACGGAGGGGAAGGAAGAGAGACATACCTTAGTCGCCGAACAACTTCTTATGGAGGGCTTTTCTCAACGAACACCATGGGTCACGAAGAGGGAAGGGTTTTCAAATGTATGTGACTTCGCCAAAGGAAAGGCATACATGAATCTCTGCGAAGCAAGTCCATCTCAAACGCGACTTCGAGCTCCCATCTGGGTTCGCGAGGAATTCATAGTCACAAAACGTATGGGTTGAATCCTAAGCAAAGGGAGTACTATGCAGTCTGAAGAAACACCACTGCAGAGAAACCGTGTTTCTACTAACATCTTCCCTGAACATGGTAGACGTTACCCATGTAAGTGTGAAATCGCAAGGAATGTGCCCCGTGCCTGTCCCACAGACATACTTACTGTAGAATGTCTGTCCCCATTCGAACCTTGTTCTGTGAGAAGTGTTTTCAAGAGTAGGAGAGAGAGCAGATGGAACGTGTCAAGGTTTTCGTTGTGAGAAAGAAATCCATTAGGAAAGCCATACACGTTAAGAATGAGAAGAACTTTAGCATGAAACGGAGAAGGCATCTTGAAAGGGCCCTGTGACGGTGCTGGAGAAACCTCTTCTGAAGTAGGCTTCCCTCAGGTGTCCTATGGTTTCAGTGAGATGAAAATGTTTTCCGTAGTGGGTGTGAAGGCGTAACGGACATGGGCTAGACTTAACTCTCCGTGTCGAATGTGCCTACAGTCATGACATGAAGAACGATGTATGGAAATGGAGGATGTGAGCAAGCCTAAGGAAGATGGCATACGTTTGTTTAACTCTAAGAACAAATCTATTTTGTTGCCGTCCTTCGACTACCATCTCTTTTCGTAAGTTTGGAAGCAGCTTGTTAAACCTTGTGTGCAAGAAAATAGTTGGAACCCGCGATCCTGTACAGCGGGTAACACGGTGTGCGGAGGGTTTCTCTCCTTTAAGTCCTGTGTCATGCGGGTGGATGGGTCTTCAAATGGACGTGGGCTCGCCTCAGGCCTAGTAGCCTTACACTGAACTCTGAGAAACAAGGCCACGTCAAACAGGCTGTCGTGCGAACATCTTGGATCTTGAAGATAGAAGCCCTTGGAGATATATGTGTTGCTCTCTAAGGGAAGGTTCTTATACTCACCTCTCAAGAAACAAAACTGCAGGGAAATAGTCTTTCCACTACCGCCTACAGGGAAGAATATGGAAGCAATTTCCAACGTTCGCAGTGAAGGCACAAATACTGTGTCATGTACCACAGCTTGAGAAAGAAGTTGTGTCGAACGTTTCTCCCTACTCAGATCTTGTTTCAGGAAGCTAGAAGCATTTTCAGTTTTTCGCCTGAAAGCGTAAGGAAAATGCCATAGGCTGAAGAGTGAAGAAAAATGTGGGTCGAATGTTACCACCAAGTCACAAGTTGTCCCCTATAGAGGTGTGTGTCTGGAAATGGGAGGAAGTGTAAGGAACGTGCTATACACTTAGTTCTACAAATCAACGCTGTGGAGGTGCGGTCCTTCGACTGCCACCTCCTCTGCTAAGAAACGAAGCGGCTTGATGCAAAGTGTGAAAGAAAGCAGAGGGGAAGCGTGATCTACCTTACTCGCGGAACAACATCTTATGGAGGGCTTCTCTCAAAGAACACCATGCATGGGTCACGAAGATAGAAGCGTCTTCCAAAGTATGCGAGTTAGGCAGAGGAAAGGCATACACGAATCTCTGCGAACCAAGTCTATCTCAAACGCGACTTCGAGCTCCCATCTGTGTTCGCGAGGAATTCACAGTCACAAAACGTATGTGTTGAATCCTAAACAAAGGGAGTACTATTCAGTCGGAAGAAACACCACTGCAGAGACACCGGGTTTCTACTAGCATCTCACCCTGGACATGGTGGACTTATCCAATGCAAAGTGTGAAATCGCAAGGAATGTGCCCCGTGCCTGTCCCACAGACATACTTACTGTAGAATCTCTGTCCCCATTCGAATCTTGTTCTGTGGGAAGTGTTTTCAAGAGTAGGAGAGAGAGCAGATGGAACGTGTCAAGGTTTTCATTGTGAGAAGGAAATCCATCAGGAAAGCCACACACGTAAGGATGAGAAGCACTTTAGCATGAAACGGTGAAGGCATCTTGAATGGGCCCTGTGACGGTGCTGGAGAAACCTCTTCTGAGGTAGGCTTCCCTCAGCTGTGCAACGGTTTCAGTGAGATGAAAGTGTTTTCCCTAGTGGGTGTGAAGGCGTAAGGGACATGGAGTAGACTTAACTCTCCGTGTCGAATGTGCCTACAGTCGTGACATGAAGAACGATGTATGGAAATGGAGGATGTGAGCAAGCCTAAGGAAGATGGCATACGTTTGTTTAACTCTAAGAACAAATCTATATTGTTGCCGTCCTTCGACTACCATCTCTTTTCGTAAGGTAGGAAGCAGCTTGTTAAACCTTGTGTGCAAGGAAAGAGGTGGAACGTGCCTTCCTGTACAGCGGGGAACACGTTGTGCAGAGGGTTTCTCTCCTTTAAGTCCTGTGTCATGCAGGTGGATGGGTCTTCAAATGGACGTGGGCTCCCTTCAGGCCTAGTAGCCTTACACTGAACTCTGAGAAAGAAGGCCTCGTCAAACAGGTTTTCGTGCGAACATCTTGGTTCTTGAAGATAGAAGCCCTTGGAGATATATGTGCTGCTCTCTAAGGGAGGGTTCTTATACTCACCTCTCAAGAAACAAAGCTGCAGGGAAATGATCTTTGCACTACCACCTACAGGGACGAAGATGGAAGCAATTTCCAACGTTCGCAGTGAAGGCACAAATACTGTGTCATGTACCACTGCTTGAGAAAGAAGTTGTGTCGAAAGTTTCTCCCTACTCAGATCTTGTTTCAGGAAGCTAGAAGTGTTTTCAGTTCTTCGCGTGAAAGGGCAAGGAAAATGCCATAGGCTGAATTGTGAAGAAAAATGTGGGTCGAATGTTACCACCAAGTCACAAGTTGTCCCCTATAGAGGTGTGTGTCTGTAAATCGGAGGAAGCGTAAGGAAAGTGCTATACACTTATTTCTACAAAACAACGCTGTGGAAGTGCGGCCGTTCCATGAGGAAGGATGAGTATGGATATGTATTATGTGAGGAAGCATAAGGAGGATTGCCTACCCATGGTTAACTCTAAGAACAAATCTAGAGGTTTGCCGTCCTTCGACGACCAGCTCTTTCCCTACGGATGGAAGCACCTTTTTACAACGTAGTGTAAAAGGAAAGAGACGGAAAGCGCGGTACACTACGGTGAGGAACACGTTGTGTGGAGGGTTTCTCTGCACGAAAGTCTTGTGTCATGAAGTTGGAAGGGCCTTCAAATGTACGCGAGCTCGCCTCAGCAGCGCCTTCCACTGAACTCAGAGAAACAAGGCCACGTCCAACAGGATTTCCTGCTAACCTCTTGGTTCGGGAAGCGTGAAGCCTTTGGAGATATAGGTGTACGTGTCTAACACTCAGCTCTCAAGGAACAAAACGGTAGAGAAATCGCCTTTCCACTACCATCTACAGGGAAGAAAATGGAGGAAAGTCCCGACGTTAAAAGCGAAGGCACAAATACTGTGCCATATACCACTGCTTGAGAACGAACTTGTATCGAAAGCCTCTCCCAACTCAGATCTTGTTTCGGGAAGATAGAAGCCTTGTCAGTACTTTGTTTGAAAACACCAGGAAAACGCCACACGCTGAATTGTGAAGAAAAATGTGGGTCGAATGTGACAACCAACCCACTAGTAGTCCCCTAGAGAGGTGTGTGTCTGGAAATAGGAGGAAGCATAAGGGACGTGTGATACACTTAAGTCGAAGAAACAACGCTGTGGCGGTGCGGTCCTTCGACTGCCATCTGCTTTGCTAAGGAACGAAGCGGCTTGAAGCAAAGTGTGAAAGAGTACGGAGGGGAAGGAAGAGAGACATACCTTAGTCGTCGAACAACTTCTTATGGAGGGCTTTTCTCAACGAACACCATGGGTCACGAAGAGGGAAGTGTTTTCAAATGTATGTGACTTCGCCAAAGGAAAGGCATACATGAATCTCTGCGAAGCAAGTCCATCTCAAACGCGACTTCGAGCTCCCATCTGGGTTCGCGAGGAATTCATAGTCACAAAACGTATGGGTTGAATCCTAAACAAAGGGAGTACTATGCAGTCTGAAGAAACACCACTGCAGAGAAACCGTGTTTCTACTAACATCTTCCCTGAACATGGTAGACGTTACCCATGTAAGTGTGAAATCGCAAGGAATGTGCCCCGTGCCTGTCCCACAGACATACTTACTGTAGAATGTCTGTCCCCATTCGAACCTTGTTCTGTGAGAAGTGTTTTCAAGAGTAGGAGAGAGAGCAGATGGAACGTGTCAAGGTTTTCATTGTGAGAAAGAAATCCATTAGGAAAGCCATACACGTTAAGAATGAGAAGAACTTTAGCATGAAACGGAGAAGGCATCTTGAAAGGGCCCTGTGACGGTGCTGGAGAAACCTCTTCTGAAGTAGGCTTCCCTCAGGTGTCCTATGGTTTCAGTGAGATGAAAATGTTTTCCGTAGTGGGGGTGAAGGCGCAAGGGACATGGGCTGGACTTAACTCTCCGTGTCGAATGTGCCTACAGTCATGACATGAAGAACAATGTATGGAAATGGATGATGTGAGCAAGCCTAAGGAGATGGCATACGTTTGTTTAACTCTAAGAACAAATCTATTTTGTTGCCGTCCTTCGACTACCATCTCTTTTAGTAAGGAAGGAAGCAGCTTGTTAAACCTTGTGTGCAAGGAAAGAGGTGGAACGCGCATTCCTGTACATCGGGAAACACGTTGTGCAGAGAGCTTCTCTCCTTTAAGTCCTGTGTCATGCAGGTGGATGGGGCTTCAAATGGACGTGGGCTCCCTTCAGGCCTAGTAGCCTTACACTGAACTCTGAGAAAGAAGGCGTCGTCAAACAGGTTTTCGTGCGAACATCTTGGTTCTTGAAGATAGAAGCCCTTGGAGATATATGTGTTGCTCTCTAAGGGAAGGTTCTTATACTCACCTCTCAAGAAACAAAGCTGCAGGGAAATAGTCTTTCCACTACCACCTACAGGGATGAAGATGGAAGCAATTTCCAACGTTCGCAGTGAAAGCACATATCTGTGTCAGGTACCACTGCTTGAGAAAGAAGTTGTGTCGAAAGTTTCTCCCTACTCAGATCTTGTTTCAGGAAGCTAGAAACATTTTCAGTTCTTTGCGTGAAAGCGTAAGGAAAATGCCATAGGCTGAATTGTGAAGAAAAATGTGGGTCGAATGTTACCACCAACTCACAAGTTGTCCCCTATAGAGGTGTGTGTATGGAAATCGGAGGAAGCATAAGCAACGAGCTCTGCAATTAATTCTTCAAGAACAATGCTGTGGAGGAGCGGTCCTTCGACTCCCTTCTGCTTTCCTAAGGATCGAAGCGGCTTTACACCAAGTGTGAAGGCTTCTGTCATGAAGTTGGAAGGCCTTCAAATGTAGGCGAGCTAGCCTCAGCAGAGCCTTACGCTGAACTCAGAGAAACAACGGCATGTGAAAACTGATTTCGAGCTCACATCTTGGTTCGGGAAGAATGAAGCCTTCTGAGCTATATGTGTCAGTGCCTTACACTCACCTCTCAAGGAACAACACGGTAGAGGGAGATAGTCCTTCTACTGCCATCTACTGGGAAGAAGATGGAAGAACGTTCCAACGGTCACAGCGAAGGCACAGGTACTGGGCCATATAGCGCTGCTTGAGAAAGAAGTCGTGTCGAAAGCTTCTCCCAACTCAGATCTTGTTTCGGTAGAGAGAAGCATAAGCAAAACACTCGTTGTCTCCTAGAGAGGTGTATGTCTGGAAATGAGAGGAAGCGTAAGGAATGTGCTATACACTTGGGTCTACAAAACAGCGCTGTGGAGGTGCGGTCTTTCGACTGCCACCTCCTCTGCTAAGAAACGAAGCGGCTTGAGGCAAAGTGTGAAAGAAAGCAGAGGGGAAGCGTGATCGACCTTACTCGCGGAACAACTTCTTACGGAGGGCTTTTCTCAACGAACACCATGCATGGGTCACGAAGATAGAAGCGTCTTCCAAAGTATGCGAGTTAGGCAGAGGAAAGGCATACACAAATCTGTGAGAACCAAGTCTATCTCAAACGCGACTTCGAGCTCCCACCTGGGTTCGCGAGGAATTCATACTCACAGAACGTATGTGTTGAATCCTAAACCAAGGGAGTACTAATCAGTCTGAAGAAACACCACTGCAGAGAAACCGTGTTTCTACTAACATCTCACCCTGAACATGGTAGACTTTTCCAATGTAAAGTGTGAAATCGCAAGGAATGTGCCCCGTGCCTGTCCCACAGACATACTTAGTGTAGAATGTCTGTCCCCATTCGAATCTTGTTCCGTGGGAAGTGTTTTCAAGAGTAGGAGAGAGAACAGATGGAACGTGTCAAGGTTTTCATTGTGAGAAGGAAATCCATCAGGAAAGCCATACACGTAAGGATGAGAAGCACTTTAGCATGAAACGGTGAAGGCATCTTGAATGGGCCCTGTGACGGTGCTGGAGAAACCTCTTCTGAAGTAGGCTTCCCTCAGCTGTCCTATGGTTTCAGTGCGATGAAAGTGTTTTCCCTAGCGGGTGTGAACGCGTAAGGGACATGGTCTAGACTTAACTCTCCGTGGCGAATGTGCCTACAGTCGTGACATGAAGAACGATGTATGGAAATGGATGATGTGAGCAAGCCTAAGGAAGATGGCACTCGTTTCTTTAACTCTAAGAACAAATCTAGAGTGTTGCCGTCCTTCGACTACCATCTCTTTTCGTAAGGTTGGAAGCAGCTTGTTAAACATTGTGTGCAAGGAAAGAGGTGGAACGTGCCTTCCTGTACAGCGGGGAACACGTTGTGCAGAGGGTTTCTCTCCTTTAAGTCCTGTGTCATGCAGGTGGATGGGTCTTCAAATGGACGTGGGCTCCCTTCAGGCCTAGTAGCCTTACACTGAACTCTGAGAAAGAAGGCCTCGTCAAACAGGTTTTCGTGCGAACATCTTGGTTCTTGAAGATAGAAGCCCTTGGAGATATATGTGCTGCTCTCTAAGGGAAGGTTCTTATACTCACCTCTCAAGAAACAAAGCTGCAGGGAAATAGTCTTTCCACTACCACCTACAGGGACGAAGATGGAAGCAATTTCCAACGTTCGCAGTGAAGGCACAAATACTGTGTCATGTACCACTGCTTGAGAAAGAAGTTGTGTCGAAAGTTTCTCCCTCCTCAGATCTTGTTTCAGGAAGCTAGAAGTGTTTTCAGTTCTTCGCGTGAAAGCGCAAGGAAAATGCCATAGGCTGAATTGTGAAGAAAAATGTGGGTCGAATGTTACCACCAAGTCACAAGTTGTCCCCTATAGAGGTGTGTGTCTGTAAATCGGAGGAAGCGTAAGGAAAGTGCTATACACTTATTTCTACAAAACACCGCTGTGGAAGTGCGGCCGTTCCATGAGGAAGGATGAGTATGGATATGTATTATGTGAGGAAGCATAAGGAGGATTGCCTACCCATGGTTAACTCTAAGAACAAATCTAGAGGTTTGCCGTCCTTCGACGACCAGCTCTTTCCCTACGGATGGAAGCACCTTTTTACAACGTAGTGTAAAAGGAAAGAGACGGAAAGCGCGGTACACTACGGTGAGGAACACGTTGTGTGGAGGGTTTCTCTGCACGAAAGTCTTGTGTCATGAAGTTGGAAGGGCCTTCAAATGTACGCGAGCTCGCCTCAGCAGCGCCTTCCACTGAACTCAGAGAAACAAGGCCACGTCCAACAGGATTTCCTGCTAACCTCTTGGTTCGGGAAGCGTGAAGCCTTTGGAGATATAGGTGTAAGTGTCTAACACTCAGCTCTCAAGGAACAAAACGGTAGAGAAATCGCCTTTCCACTACCATCTACAGGGAAGAAAATGGAGGAAAGTCCCGACGTTAAAAGCGAAGGCACAAATACTGTGCCATATACCACTGCTTGAGAACGAACTTGTATCGAAAGCCTCTCCCAACTCAGATCTTGTTTCGGGAAGATAGAAGCCTTGTCAGTACTTTGTTTGAATACACCAGGAAAACGCCACACGCTGAATTGTGAAGAAAAATGTGGGTCGAATGTGACAACCAACCCACTAGTAGTCCCCTAGAGAGGTGTGTGTCTGGAAATAGGAGGAAGCATAAGGGACGTGTGATACACTTAAGTCGAAGAAACAACGCTGTGGCGGTGCGGTCCTTCGACTGCCATCTGCTTTGCTAAGGAACGAAGCGGCTTGAAGCAAAGTGTGAAAGAGTACGGAGGGGAAGGAAGAGAGACATACCTTAGTCGCCGAACAACTTCTTATGGAGGGCTTTTCTCAACGAACACCATGGGTCACGAAGAGGGAAGGGTTTTCAAATGTATGTGACTTCGCCAAAGGAAAGGCATACATGAATCTCTGCGAAGCAAGTCCATCTCAAACGCGACTTCGAGCTCCCATCTGGGTTCGCGAGGAATTCATAGTCACAAAACGTATGGGCTGAATCCTAAACAAAGGGAGTACTATGCAGTCTGAAGAAACACCACTGCAGAGAAACCGTGTTTCTACTAACATCTTCCCTGAACATGGTAGACGTTACCCATGTAAGTGTGAAATCGCAAGGAATGTGCCCCGTGCCTGTCCCACAGACATACTTACTGTAGAATGTCTGTCCCCATTCGAACCTTGTTCTGTGAGAAGTGTTTTCAAGAGTAGGAGAGAGAGCAGATGGAACGTGTCAAGGTTTTCGTTGTGAGAAAGAAATCCATTAGGAAAGCCATACACGTAAGAATGAGAAGAACTTTAGCATGAAACGGAGAAGGCATCTTGAAAGGGCCCTGTGACGGTGCTGGAGAAACCTCTTCTGAAGTAGGCTTCCCTCAGGTGTCCTATGGTTTCAGTGAGATGAAAATGTTTTCCGTAGTGGGGGTGAAGGCGCAAGGGACATGGGCTAGACTTAACTCTCCGTGTCGAATGTGCCTACAGTCATGACATGAAGAACAATGTATGGAAATGGATGATGTGAGCAAGCCTAAGGAAGATGGCATACGTTTGTTTAACTCTAAGAACAAATCTATTTTGTTGCCGTCCTTCGACTACCATCTCTTTTAGTAAGGAAGGAAGCAGCTTGTTAAACCTTGTGTGCAAGGAAAGAGGTGGAACGCGCATTCCTGTACATCGGGAAACACGTTGTGCAGAGAGCTTCTCTCCTTTAAGTCCTGTGTCATGCAGGTGGATGGGGCTTCAAATGGACGTGGGCTCCCTTCAGGCCTGGTAGCCTTACACTGAACTCTGAGAAAGAAGGCCTCGTCAAACAGGTTTTCGTGCGAACATCTTGGTTCTTGAAGATAGAAGCCCTTGGAGATATATGTGTTGCTCTCTAAGGGAAGGTTCTTATACTCACCTCTCAAGAAACAAAGCTGCAGGGAAATAGTCTTTCCACTACCACCTACAGGGATGAAGATGGAAGCAATTTCCAACGTTCGCAGTGAAGGCACAAATCTGTGTCAGGTACCACTGCTTGAGAAAGAAGTTGTGTCGAAAGTTTCTCCCTACTCAGATCTTGTTTCAGGAAGCTAGAAACATTTTCAGTTCTTTGCGTGAAAGCGTAAGGAAAATGCCATAGGCTGAATTGTAAAGAAAAATGTGGGTCGAATGTTATCACCAACTCACAAGTTGTCCCCTATAGAGGTGTGTGTATGGAAATCGGAGGAAGCATAAGCAACGAGCTCTGCAATTAATTCTTCAAGAACAATGCTGTGGAGGAGCGGTCCTTCGACTCCCTTCTGCTTTCCTAAGGATCGAAGCGGCTTTACACCAAGTGTGAAGGCTTCTGTCATGAAGTTGGAAGGCCTTCAAATGTAGGCGAGCTAGCCTCAGCAGAGCCTTACGCTGAACTCAGAGAAACAACGGCATGTGAAAACTGATTTCGAGCTCACATCTTGGTTCGGGAAGAATGAAGCCTTCTGAGCTATATGTGTCAGTGCCTTACACTCACCTCTCAAGGAACAACACGGTAGAGGGAGATAGTCCTTCTACTGCCATCTACTGGGAAGAAGATGGAAGAACGTTCCAACGGTCACAGCGAAGGCACAGGTACTGGGCCATATAGCGCTGCTTGAGAAAGAAGTCGTGTCGAAAGCTTCTCCCAACTCAGATCTTGTTTCGGTAGAGAGAAGCATAAGCAAAACACTCGTTGTCTCCTAGAGAGGTGTATGTCTAGAAATGAGAGGAAGCGTAAGGAATGTGCTATACACTTGGGTCTACAAAACAGCGCTATGGAGGTGCGGTCTTTCGACTGCCACCTCCTCTGCTAAGAAACGAAGCGGCTTGAGGCAAAGTGTGAAAGAAAGCAGAGGGGAAGCGTGATCGACCTTACTCGCGGAACAACTTCTTACGGAGGGCTTTTCTCAACGAACACCATGCATGGGTCACGAAGATAGAAGCGTCTTCCAAAGTATGCGAGTTAGGCAGAGGAAAGGCATACACAAATCTGTGAGAACCAAGTCTATCTCAAACGCGACTTCGAGCTCCCACCTGGGTTCGCGAGGAATTCATACTCACAGAACGTATGTGTTGAATCCTAAACCAAGGGAGTACTAATCAGTCTGAAGAAACACCACTGCAGAGAAACCGTGTTTCTACTAACATCTCACCCTGAACATGGTAGACTTTTCCAATGTAAAGTGTGAAATCGCAAGGAATGTGCCCCGTGCCTGTCCCACAGACATACTTAGTGTAGAATGTCTGTCCCCATTCGAATCTTGTTCCGTGGGAAGTGTTTTCAAGAGTAGGAGAGAGAACAGATGGAACGTGTCAAGGTTTTCATTGTGAGAAGGAAATCCATCAGGAAAGCCATACACGTAAGGATGAGAAGCACTTTAGCATGAAACGGTGAAGGCATCTTGAATGGGCCCTGTGACGGTGCTGGAGAAACCTCTTCTGAAGTAGGCTTCCCTCAGCTGTCCTATGGTTTCAGTGCGATGAAAGTGTTTTCCCTAGCGGGTGTGAACGCGTAAGGGACATGGTCTAGACTTAACTCTCCGTGGCGAATGTGCCTACAGTCGTGACATGAAGAACGATGTATGGAAATGGATGATGTGAGCAAGCCTAAGGAAGATGGCACTCGTTTCTTTAACTCTAAGAACAAATCTAGAGTGTTGCCGTCCTTCGACTACCATCTCTTTTCGTAAGGTTGGAAGCAGCTTGTTAAACATTGTGTGCAAGGAAAGAGGTGGAACGTGCCTTCCTGTACAGCGGGGAACACGTTGTGCAGAGGGTTTCTCTCCTTTAAGTCCTGTGTCATGCAGGTGGATGGGTCTTCAAATGGACGTGGGCTCCCTTCAGGCCTAGTAGCCTTACACTGAACTCTGAGAAAGAAGGCCTCGTGAAACAGGTTTTTGTGCGAACATCTTGGTTCTTGAAGATAGAAGCCCTTGGAGATATATGTGCTGCTCTCTAAGGGAAGGTTCTTATACTCACCTCTCAAGAAACAAAGCTGCAGGGAAATAGTCTTTCCACTACCACCTACAGGGACGAAGATGGAAGCAATTTCCAACGTTCGCAGTGAAGGCACAAATACTGTGTCATGTACCGCTGCTTGAGAAAGAAGTTGTGTCGAAAGTTTCTCCCTCCTCAGATCTTGTTTCAGGAAGCTAGAAGTGTTTTCAGTTCTTCGCGTGAAAGCGCAAGGAAAATGCCATAGGCTGAATTGTGAAGAAAAATGTGGGTCGAATGTTACCACCAAGTCACAAGTTGTCCCCTATAGAGGTGTGTGTCTGTAAATCGGAGGAAGCGTAAGGAAAGTGCTATACACTTATTTCTACAAAACACCGCTGTGGAAGTGCGGCCGTTCCATGAGGAAGGATGAGTATGGATATGTATTATGTGAGGAAGCATAAGGAGGATTGCCTACCCATGGTTAACTCTAAGAACAAATCTAGAGGTTTGCCGTCCTTCGACGACCAGCTCTTTCCCTACGGATGGAAGCACCTTTTTACAACGTAGTGTAAAAGGAAAGAGACGGAAAGCGCGGTACACTACGGTGAGGAACACGTTGTGTGGAGGGTTTCTCTGCACGAAAGTCTTGTGTCATGAAGTTGGAAGGGCCTTCAAATGTACGCGAGCTCGCCTCAGCAGCGCCTTCCACTGAACTCAGAGAAACAAGGCCACGTCCAACAGGATTTCCTGCTAACCTCTTGGTTCGGGAAGCGTGAAGCCTTTGGAGATATAGGTGTAAGTGTCTAACACTCAGCTCTCAAGGAACAAAACGGTAGAGAAATCGCCTTTCCACTACCATCTACAGGGAAGAAAATGGAGGAAAGTCCCGACGTTAAAAGCGAAGGCACAAATACTGTGCCATATACCACTGCTTGAGAACGAACTTGTATCGAAAGCCTCTCCCAACTCAGATCTTGTTTCGGGAAGATAGAAGCCTTGTCAGTACTTTGTTTGAAAACACCAGGAAAACGCCACACGCTGAATTGTGAAGAAAAATGTGGGTCGAATGTGACAACCAACCCACTAGTAGTCCCCTAGAGAGGTGTGTGTCTGGAAATAGGAGGAAGCATAAGGGACGTGTGATACACTTAAGTCGAAGAAACAACGCTGTGGCGGTGCGGTCCTTCGACTGCCATCTGCTTTGCTAAGGAACGAAGCGGCTTGAAGCAAAGTGTGAAAGAGTACGGAGGGGAAGGAAGAGAGACATACCTTAGTCGCCGAACAACTTCTTATGGAGGGCTTTTCTCAACGAACACCATGGGTCACGAAGAGGGAAGGGTTTTCAAATGTATGTGACTTCGCCAAAGGAAAGGCATACATGAATCTCTGCGAAGCAAGTCCATCTCAAACGCGACTTCGAGCTCCCATCTGGGTTCGCGAGGAATTCATAGTCACAAAACGTATGGGCTGAATCCTAAACAAAGGGAGTACTATGCAGTCTGAAGAAACACCACTGCAGAGAAACCGTGTTTCTACTAACATCTTCCCTGAACATGGTAGACGTTACCCATGTAAGTGTGAAATCGCAAGGAATGTGCCCCGTGCCTGTCCCACAGACATACTTACTGTAGAATGTCTGTCCCCATTCGAACCTTGTTCTGTGAGAAGTGTTTTCAAGAGTAGGAGAGAGAGCAGATGGAACGTGTCAAGGTTTTCACTGTGAGAAAGAAATCCATTAGGAAAGCCATACACGTAAGAATGAGAAGAACTTTAGCATGAAACGGAGAAGGCATCTTGAAAGGGCCCTGTGACGGTGCTGGAGAAACCTCTTCTGAAGTAGGCTTCCCTCAGGTGTCCTATGGTTTCAGTGAGATGAAAATGTTTTCCGTAGTGGGGGTGAAGGCGCAAGGGACATGGGCTAGACTTAACTCTCCGTGTCGAATGTGCCTACAGTCATGACATGAAGAACAATGTATGGAAATGGATGATGTGAGCAAGCCTAAGGAAGATGGCATACGTTTGTTTAACTCTAAGAACAAATCTATTTTGTTGCCGTCCTTCGACTACCATCTCTTTTAGTAAGGAAGGAAGCAGCTTGTTAAACCTTGTGTGCAAGGAAAGAGGTGGAACGCGCATTCCTGTACATCGGGAAACACGTTGTGCAGAGAGCTTCTCTCCTTTAAGTCCTGTGTCATGCAGGTGGATGGGGCTTCAAATGGACGTGGGCTCCCTTCAGGCCTGGTAGCCTTACACTGAACTCTGAGAAAGAAGGCCTCGTCAAACAGGTTTTCGTGCGAACATCTTGGTTCTTGAAGATAGAAGCCCTTGGAGATATATGTGTTGCTCTCTAAGGGAAGGTTCTTATACTCACCTCTCAAGAAACAAAGCTGCAGGGAAATAGTCTTTCCACTACCACCTACAGGGATGAAGATGGAAGCAATTTCCAACGTTCGCAGTGAAGGCACAAATCTGTGTCAGGTACCACTGCTTGAGAAAGAAGTTGTGTCGAAAGTTTCTCCCTACTCAGATCTTGTTTCAGGAAGCTAGAAACATTTTCAGTTCTTTGCGTGAAAGCGTAAGGAAAATGCCATAGGCTGAATTGTAAAGAAAAATGTGGGTCGAATGTTATCACCAACTCACAAGTTGTCCCCTATAGAGGTGTGTGTATGGAAATCGGAGGAAGCATAAGCAACGAGCTCTGCAATTAATTCTTCAAGAACAATGCTGTGGAGGAGCGGTCCTTCGACTCCCTTCTGCTTTCCTAAGGATCGAAGCGGCTTTACACCAAGTGTGAAGGCTTCTGTCATGAAGTTGGAAGGCCTTCAAATGTAGGCGAGCTAGCCTCAGCAGAGCCTTACGCTGAACTCAGAGAAACAACGGCATGTGAAAACTGATTTCGAGCTCACATCTTGGTTCGGGAAGAATGAAGCCTTCTGAGCTATATGTGTCAGTGCCTTACACTCACCTCTCAAGGAACAACACGGTAGAGGGAGATAGTCCTTCTACTGCCATCTACTGGGAAGAAGATGGAAGAACGTTCCAACGGTCACAGCGAAGGCACAGGTACTGGGCCATATAGCGCTGCTTGAGAAAGAAGTCGTGTCGAAAGCTTCTCCCAACTCAGATCTTGTTTCGGTAGAGAGAAGCATAAGCAAAACACTCGTTGTCTCCTAGAGAGGTGTATGTCTGGAAATGAGAGGAAGCGTAAGGAATGTGCTATACACTTGGGTCTACAAAACAGCGCTGTGGAGGTGCGGTCTTTCGACTGCCACCTCCTCTGCTAAGAAACGAAGCGGCTTGAGGCAAAGTGTGAAAGAAAGCAGAGGGGAAGCGTGATCGACCTTACTCGCGGAACAACTTCTTACGGAGGGCTTTTCTCAACGAACACCATGCATGGGTCACGAAGATAGAAGCGTCTTCCAAAGTATGCGAGTTAGGCAGAGGAAAGGCATACACAAATCTGTGAGAACCAAGTCTATCTCAAACGCGACTTCGAGCTCCCACCTGGGTTCGCGAGGAATTCATACTCACAGAACGTATGTGTTGAATCCTAAACCAAGGGAGTACTAATCAGTCTGAAGAAACACCACTGCAGAGAAACCGTGTTTCTACTAACATCTCACCCTGAACATGGTAGACTTTTCCAATGTAAAGTGTGAAATCGCAAGGAATGTGCCCCGTGCCTGTCCCACAGACATACTTAGTGTAGAATGTCTGTCCCCATTCGAATCTTGTTCCGTGGGAAGTGTTTTCAAGAGTAGGAGAGAGAACAGATGGAACGTGTCAAGGTTTTCATTGTGAGAAGGAAATCCATCAGGAAAGCCATACACGTAAGGATGAGAAGCACTTTAGCATGAAACGGTGAAGGCATCTTGAATGGGCCCTGTGACGGTGCTGGAGAAACCTCTTCTGAAGTAGGCTTCCCTCAGCTGTCCTATGGTTTCAGTGCGATGAAAGTGTTTTCCCTAGCGGGTGTGAACGCGTAAGGGACATGGTCTAGACTTAACTCTCCGTGGCGAATGTGCCTACAGTCGTGACATGAAGAACGATGTATGGAAATGGAGGATGTGAGCAAGCCTAAGGAAGATGGCACTCGTTTCTTTAACTCTAAGAACAAATCTAGAGTGTTGCCGTCCTTCGACTACCATCTCTTTTCGTAAGGTTGGAAGCAGCTTGTTAAACATTGTGTGCAAGGAAAGAGGTGGAACGTGCCTTCCTGTACAGCGGGGAACACGTTGTGCAGAGGGTTTCTCTCCTTTAAGTCCTGTGTCATGCAGGTGGATGGGTCTTCAAATGGACGTGGGCTCCCTTCAGGCCTAGTAGCCTTACACTGAACTCTGAGAAAGAAGGCCTCGTCAAACAGGTTTTCGTGCGAACATCTTGGTTCTTGAAGATAGAAGCCCTTGGAGATATATGTGCTGCTCTCTAAGGGAAGGTTCTTATACTCACCTCTCAAGAAACAAAGCTGCAGGGAAATAGTCTTTCCACTACCACCTACAGGGACGAAGATGGAAGCAATTTCCAACGTTCGCAGTGAAGGCACAAATACTGTGTCATGTACCACTGCTTGAGAAAGAAGTTGTGTCGAAAGTTTCTCCCTCCTCAGATCTTGTTTCAGGAAGCTAGAAGTGTTTTCAGTTCTTCGCGTGAAAGCGCAAGGAAAATGCCATAGGCTGAATTGTGAAGAAAAATGTGGGTCGAATGTTACCACCAAGTCACAAGTTGTCCCCTATAGAGGTGTGTGTCTGTAAATCGGAGGAAGCGTAAGGAAAGTGCTATACACTTATTTCTACAAAACACCGCTGTGGAAGTGCGGCCGTTCCATGAGGAAGGATGAGTATGGATATGTATTATGTGAGGAAGCATAAGGAGGATTGCCTACCCATGGTTAACTCTAAGAACAAATCTAGAGGTTTGCCGTCCTTCGACGACCAGCTCTTTCCCTACGGATGGAAGCACCTTTTTACAACGTAGTGTAAAAGGAAAGAGACGGAAAGCGCGGTACACTACGGTGAGGAACACGTTGTGTGGAGGGTTTCTCTGCACCAAAGTCTTGTGTCATGAAGTTGGAAGGGCCTTCAAATGTACGCGAGCTCGCCTCAGCAGCGCCTTCCACTGAACTCAGAGAAACAAGGCCACGTCCAACAGGATTTCCTGCTAACCTCTTGGTTCGGGAAGCGTGAAGCCTTTGGAGATATAGGTGTAAGTGTCTAACACTCAGCTCTCAAGGAACAAAACGGTAGAGAAATCGCCTTTCCACTACCATCTACAGGGAAGAAAATGGAGGAAAGTCCCGACGTTAAAAGCGAAGGCACAAATACTGTGCCATATACCACTGCTTGAGAACGAACTTGTATCGAAAGCCTCTCCCAACTCAGATCTTGTTTCGGGAAGATAGAAGCCTTGTCAGTACTTTGTTTGAAAACACCAGGAAAACGCCACACGCTGAATTGTGAAGAAAAATGTGGGTCGAATGTGACAACCAACCCACTAGTAGTCCCCTAGAGAGGTGTGTGTCTGGAAATAGGAGGAAGCATAAGGGACGTGTGATACACTTAAGTCGAAGAAACAACGCTGTGGCGGTGCGGTCCTTCGACTGCCATCTGCTTTGCTAAGGAACGAAGCGGCTTGAAGCAAAGTGTGAAAGAGTACGGAGGGGAAGGAAGAGAGACATACCTTAGTCGCCGAACAACTTCTTATGGAGGGCTTTTCTCAACGAACACCATGGGTCACGAAGAGGGAAGGGTTTTCAAATGTATGTGACTTCGCCAAAGGAAAGGCATACATGAATCTCTGCGAAGCAAGTCCATCTCAAACGCGACTTCGAGCTCCCATCTGGGTTCGCGAGGAATTCATAGTCACAAAACGTATGGGCTGAATCCTAAACAAAGGGAGTACTATGCAGTCTGAAGAAACACCACTGCAGAGAAACCGTGTTTCTACTAACATCTTCCCTGAACATGGTAGACGTTACCCATGTAAGTGTGAAATCGCAAGGAATGTGCCCCGTGCCTGTCCCACAGACATACTTACTGTAGAATGTCTGTCCCCATTCGAACCTTGTTCTGTGAGAAGTGTTTTCAAGAGTAGGAGAGAGAGCAGATGGAACGTGTCAAGGTTTTCACTGTGAGAAAGAAATCCATTAGGAAAGCCATACACGTAAGAATGAGAAGAACTTTAGCATGAAACGGAGAAGGCATCTTGAAAGGGCCCTGTGACGGTGCTGGAGAAACCTCTTCTGAAGTAGGCTTCCCTCAGGTGTCCTATGGTTTCAGTGAGATGAAAATGTTTTCCGTAGTGGGGGTGAAGGCGCAAGGGACATGGGCTAGACTTAACTCTCCGTGTCGAATGTGCCTACAGTCATGACATGAAGAACAATGTATGGAAATGGATGATGTGAGCAAGCCTAAGGAAGATGGCATACGTTTGTTTAACTCTAAGAACAAATCTATTTTGTTGCCGTCCTTCGACTACCATCTCTTTTAGTAAGGAAGGAAGCAGCTTGTTAAACCTTGTGTGCAAGGAAAGAGGTGGAACGCGCATTCCTGTACATCGGGAAACACGTTGTGCAGAGAGCTTCTCTCCTTTAAGTCCTGTGTCATGCAGGTGGATGGGGCTTCAAATGGACGTGGGCTCCCTTCAGGCCTGGTAGCCTTACACTGAACTCTGAGAAAGAAGGCCTCGTCAAACAGGTTTTCGTGCGAACATCTTGGTTCTTGAAGATAGAAGCCCTTGGAGATATATGTGTTGCTCTCTAAGGGAAGGTTCTTATACTCACCTCTCAAGAAACAAAGCTGCAGGGAAATAGTCTTTCCACTACCACCTACAGGGATGAAGATGGAAGCAATTTCCAACGTTCGCAGTGAAGGCACAAATCTGTGTCAGGTACCACTGCTTGAGAAAGAAGTTGTGTCGAAAGTTTCTCCCTACTCAGATCTTGTTTCAGGAAGCTAGAAACATTTTCAGTTCTTTGCGTGAAAGCGTAAGGAAAATGCCATAGGCTGAATTGTAAAGAAAAATGTGGGTCGAATGTTATCACCAACTCACAAGTTGTCCCCTATAGAGGTGTGTGTATGGAAATCGGAGGAAGCATAAGCAACGAGCTCTGCAATTAATTCTTCAAGAACAATGCTGTGGAGGAGCGGTCCTTCGACTCCCTTCTGCTTTCCTAAGGATCGAAGCGGCTTTACACCAAGTGTGAAGGCTTCTGTCATGAAGTTGGAAGGCCTTCAAATGTAGGCGAGCTAGCCTCAGCAGAGCCTTACGCTGAACTCAGAGAAACAACGGCATGTGAAAACTGATTTCGAGCTCACATCTTGGTTCGGGAAGAATGAAGCCTTCTGAGCTATATGTGTCAGTGCCTTACACTCACCTCTCAAGGAACAACACGGTAGAGGGAGATAGTCCTTCTACTGCCATCTACTGGGAAGAAGATGGAAGAACGTTCCAACGGTCACAGCGAAGGCACAGGTACTGGGCCATATAGCGCTGCTTGAGAAAGAAGTCGTGTCGAAAGCTTCTCCCAACTCAGATCTTGTTTCGGTAGAGAGAAGCATAAGCAAAACACTCGTTGTCTCCTAGAGAGGTGTATGTCTGGAAATGAGAGGAAGCGTAAGGAATGTGCTATACACTTGGGTCTACAAAACAGCGCTGTGGAGGTGCGGTCTTTCGACTGCCACCTCCTCTGCTAAGAAACGAAGCGGCTTGAGGCAAAGTGTGAAAGAAAGCAGAGGGGAAGCGTGATCGACCTTACTCGCGGAACAACTTCTTACGGAGGGCTTTTCTCAACGAACACCATGCATGGGTCACGAAGATAGAAGCGTC
Organism: Eumetopias jubatus; assembly: GCF_037043125.1. Classification (NCBI taxonomy): domain Eukaryota; kingdom Metazoa; phylum Chordata; class Mammalia; order Carnivora; family Otariidae; genus Eumetopias; species Eumetopias jubatus. Next base: position 95,430 of record NW_028275019.1, read on the forward strand.
TTCCAAAGTATGCGAGTTAGGCAGAGGAAAGGCATACACAAATCTGTGAGAACCAAGTCTATCTCAAACGCGACTTCGAGCTCCCACCTGGGTTCGCGAGGAATTCATACTCACAGAACGTATGTGTTGAATCCTAAACCAAGGGAGTACTAATCAGTCTGAAGAAACACCACTGCAGAGAAACCGTGTTTCTACTAACATCTCACCCTGAACATGGTAGACTTTTCCAATGTAAAGTGTGAAATCGCAAGGAATGTGCCCCGTGCCTGTCCCACAGACATACTTAGTGTAGAATGTCTGTCCCCATTCGAATCTTGTTCCGTGGGAAGTGTTTTCAAGAGTAGGAGAGAGAACAGATGGAACGTGTCAAGGTTTTCATTGTGAGAAGGAAATCCATCAGGAAAGCCATACACGTAAGGATGAGAAGCACTTTAGCATGAAACGGTGAAGGCATCTTGAATGGGCCCTGTGACGGTGCTGGAGAAACCTCTTCTGAAGTAGGCTTCCCTCAGCTGTCCTATGGTTTCAGTGCGATGAAAGTGTTTTCCCTAGCGGGTGTGAACGCGTAAGGGACATGGTCTAGACTTAACTCTCCGTGGCGAATGTGCCTACAGTCGTGACATGAAGAACGATGTATGGAAATGGATGATGTGAGCAAGCCTAAGGAAGATGGCACTCGTTTCTTTAACTCTAAGAACAAATCTAGAGTGTTGCCGTCCTTCGACTACCATCTCTTTTCGTAAGGTTGGAAGCAGCTTGTTAAACATTGTGTGCAAGGAAAGAGGTGGAACGTGCCTTCCTGTACAGCGGGGAACACGTTGTGCAGAGGGTTTCTCTCCTTTAAGTCCTGTGTCATGCAGGTGGATGGGTCTTCAAATGGACGTGGGCTCCCTTCAGGCCTAGTAGCCTTACACTGAACTCTGAGAAAGAAGGCCTCGTCAAACAGGTTTTCGTGCGAACATCTTGGTTCTTGAAGATAGAAGCCCTTGGAGATATATGTGCTGCTCTCTAAGGGAAGGTTCTTATACTCACCTCTCAAGAAACAAAGCTGCAGGGAAATAGTCTTTCCACTACCACCTACAGGGACGAAGATGGAAGCAATTTCCAACGTTCGCAGTGAAGGCACAAATACTGTGTCATGTACCACTGCTTGAGAAAGAAGTTGTGTCGAAAGTTTCTCCCTCCTCAGATCTTGTTTCAGGAAGCTAGAAGTGTTTTCAGTTCTTCGCGTGAAAGCGCAAGGAAAATGCCATAGGCTGAATTGTGAAGAAAAATGTGGGTCGAATGTTACCACCAAGTCACAAGTTGTCCCCTATAGAGGTGTGTGTCTGTAAATCGGAGGAAGCGTAAGGAAAGTGCTATACACTTATTTCTACAAAACACCGCTGTGGAAGTGCGGCCGTTCCATGAGGAAGGATGAGTATGGATATGTATTATGTGAGGAAGCATAAGGAGGATTGCCTACCCATGGTTAACTCTAAGAACAAATCTAGAGGTTTGCCGTCCTTCGACGACCAGCTCTTTCCCTACGGATGGAAGCACCTTTTTACAACGTAGTGTAAAAGGAAAGAGACGGAAAGCGCGGTACACTACGGTGAGGAACACGTTGTGTGGAGGGTTTCTCTGCACCAAAGTCTTGTGTCATGAAGTTGGAAGGGCCTTCAAATGTACGCGAGCTCGCCTCAGCAGCGCCTTCCACTGAACTCAGAGAAACAAGGCCACGTCCAACAGGATTTCCTGCTAACCTCTTGGTTCGGGAAGCGTGAAGCCTTTGGAGATATAGGTGTAAGTGTCTAACACTCAGCTCTCAAGGAACAAAACGGTAGAGAAATCGCCTTTCCACTACCATCTACAGGGAAGAAAATGGAGGAAAGTCCCGACGTTAAAAGCGAAGGCACAAATACTGTGCCATATACCACTGCTTGAGAACGAACTTGTATCGAAAGCCTCTCCCAACTCAGATCTTGTTTCGGGAAGATAGAAGCCTTGTCAGTACTTTGTTTGAAAACACCAGGAAAACGCCACACGCTGAATTGTGAAGAAAAATGTGGGTCGAATGTGACAACCAACCCACTAGTAGTCCCCTAGAGAGGTGTGTGTCTGGAAATAGGAGGAAGCATAAGGGACGTGTGATACACTTAAGTCGAAGAAACAACGCTGTGGCGGTGCGGTCCTTCGACTGCCATCTGCTTTGCTAAGGAACGAAGCGGCTTGAAGCAAAGTGTGAAAGAGTACGGAGGGGAAGGAAGAGAGACATACCTTAGTCGCCGAACAACTTCTTATGGAGGGCTTTTCTCAACGAACACCATGGGTCACGAAGAGGGAAGGGTTTTCAAATGTATGTGACTTCGCCAAAGGAAAGGCATACATGAATCTCTGCGAAGCAAGTCCATCTCAAACGCGACTTCGAGCTCCCATCTGGGTTCGCGAGGAATTCATAGTCACAAAACGTATGGGCTGAATCCTAAACAAAGGGAGTACTATGCAGTCTGAAGAAACACCACTGCAGAGAAACCGTGTTTCTACTAACATCTTCCCTGAACATGGTAGACGTTACCCATGTAAGTGTGAAATCGCAAGGAATGTGCCCCGTGCCTGTCCCACAGACATACTTACTGTAGAATGTCTGTCCCCATTCGAACCTTGTTCTGTGAGAAGTGTTTTCAAGAGTAGGAGAGAGAGCAGATGGAACGTGTCAAGGTTTTCACTGTGAGAAAGAAATCCATTAGGAAAGCCATACACGTAAGAATGAGAAGAACTTTAGCATGAAACGGAGAAGGCATCTTGAAAGGGCCCTGTGACGGTGCTGGAGAAACCTCTTCTGAAGTAGGCTTCCCTCAGGTGTCCTATGGTTTCAGTGAGATGAAAATGTTTTCCGTAGTGGGGGTGAAGGCGCAAGGGACATGGGCTAGACTTAACTCTCCGTGTCGAATGTGCCTACAGTCATGACATGAAGAACAATGTATGGAAATGGATGATGTGAGCAAGCCTAAGGAAGATGGCATACGTTTGTTTAACTCTAAGAACAAATCTATTTTGTTGCCGTCCTTCGACTACCATCTCTTTTAGTAAGGAAGGAAGCAGCTTGTTAAACCTTGTGTGCAAGGAAAGAGGTGGAACGCGCATTCCTGTACATCGGGAAACACGTTGTGCAGAGAGCTTCTCTCCTTTAAGTCCTGTGTCATGCAGGTGGATGGGGCTTCAAATGGACGTGGGCTCCCTTCAGGCCTGGTAGCCTTACACTGAACTCTGAGAAAGAAGGCCTCGTCAAACAGGTTTTCGTGCGAACATCTTGGTTCTTGAAGATAGAAGCCCTTGGAGATATATGTGTTGCTCTCTAAGGGAAGGTTCTTATACTCACCTCTCAAGAAACAAAGCTGCAGGGAAATAGTCTTTCCACTACCACCTACAGGGATGAAGATGGAAGCAATTTCCAACGTTCGCAGTGAAGGCACAAATCTGTGTCAGGTACCACTGCTTGAGAAAGAAGTTGTGTCGAAAGTTTCTCCCTACTCAGATCTTGTTTCAGGAAGCTAGAAACATTTTCAGTTCTTTGCGTGAAAGCGTAAGGAAAATGCCATAGGCTGAATTGTAAAGAAAAATGTGGGTCGAATGTTATCACCAACTCACAAGTTGTCCCCTATAGAGGTGTGTGTATGGAAATCGGAGGAAGCATAAGCAACGAGCTCTGCAATTAATTCTTCAAGAACAATGCTGTGGAGGAGCGGTCCTTCGACTCCCTTCTGCTTTCCTAAGGATCGAAGCGGCTTTACACCAAGTGTGAAGGCTTCTGTCATGAAGTTGGAAGGCCTTCAAATGTAGGCGAGCTAGCCTCAGCAGAGCCTTACGCTGAACTCAGAGAAACAACGGCATGTGAAAACTGATTTCGAGCTCACATCTTGGTTCGGGAAGAATGAAGCCTTCTGAGCTATATGTGTCAGTGCCTTACACTCACCTCTCAAGGAACAACACGGTAGAGGGAGATAGTCCTTCTACTGCCATCTACTGGGAAGAAGATGGAAGAACGTTCCAACGGTCACAGCGAAGGCACAGGTACTGGGCCATATAGCGCTGCTTGAGAAAGAAGTCGTGTCGAAAGCTTCTCCCAACTCAGATCTTGTTTCGGTAGAGAGAAGCATAAGCAAAACACTCGTTGTCTCCTAGAGAGGTGTATGTCTGGAAATGAGAGGAAGCGTAAGGAATGTGCTATACACTTGGGTCTACAAAACAGCGCTGTGGAGGTGCGGTCTTTCGACTGCCACCTCCTCTGCTAAGAAACGAAGCGGCTTGAGGCAAAGTGTGAAAGAAAGCAGAGGGGAAGCGTGATCGACCTTACTCGCGGAACAACTTCTTACGGAGGGCTTTTCTCAACGAACACCATGCATGGGTCACGAAGATAGAAGCGTCTTCCAAAGTATGCGAGTTAGGCAGAGGAAAGGCATACACAAATCTGTGAGAACCAAGTCTATCTCAAACGCGACTTCGAGCTCCCACCTGGGTTCGCGAGGAATTCATACTCACAGAACGTATGTGTTGAATCCTAAACCAAGGGAGTACTAATCAGTCTGAAGAAACACCACTGCAGAGAAACCGTGTTTCTACTAACATCTCACCCTGAACATGGTAGACTTTTCCAATGTAAAGTGTGAAATCGCAAGGAATGTGCCCCGTGCCTGTCCCACAGACATACTTAGTGTAGAATGTCTGTCCCCATTCGAATCTTGTTCCGTGGGAAGTGTTTTCAAGAGTAGGAGAGAGAACAGATGGAACGTGTCAAGGTTTTCATTGTGAGAAGGAAATCCATCAGGAAAGCCATACACGTAAGGATGAGAAGCACTTTAGCATGAAACGGTGAAGGCATCTTGAATGGGCCCTGTGACGGTGCTGGAGAAACCTCTTCTGAAGTAGGCTTCCCTCAGCTGTCCTATGGTTTCAGTGCGATGAAAGTGTTTTCCCTAGCGGGTGTGAACGCGTAAGGGACATGGTCTAGACTTAACTCTCCGTGGCGAATGTGCCTACAGTCGTGACATGAAGAACGATGTATGGAAATGGATGATGTGAGCAAGCCTAAGGAAGATGGCACTCGTTTCTTTAACTCTAAGAACAAATCTAGAGTGTTGCCGTCCTTCGACTACCATCTCTTTTCGTAAGGTTGGAAGCAGCTTGTTAAACATTGTGTGCAAGGAAAGAGGTGGAACGTGCCTTCCTGTACAGCGGGGAACACGTTGTGCAGAGGGTTTCTCTCCTTTAAGTCCTGTGTCATGCAGGTGGATGGGTCTTCAAATGGACGTGGGCTCCCTTCAGGCCTAGTAGCCTTACACTGAACTCTGAGAAAGAAGGCCTCGTCAAACAGGTTTTCGTGCGAACATCTTGGTTCTTGAAGATAGAAGCCCTTGGAGATATATGTGCTGCTCTCTAAGGGAAGGTTCTTATACTCACCTCTCAAGAAACAAAGCTGCAGGGAAATAGTCTTTCCACTACCACCTACAGGGACGAAGATGGAAGCAATTTCCAACGTTCGCAGTGAAGGCACAAATACTGTGTCATGTACCACTGCTTGAGAAAGAAGTTGTGTCGAAAGTTTCTCCCTCCTCAGATCTTGTTTCAGGAAGCTAGAAGTGTTTTCAGTTCTTCGCGTGAAAGCGCAAGGAAAATGCCATAGGCTGAATTGTGAAGAAAAATGTGGGTCGAATGTTACCACCAAGTCACAAGTTGTCCCCTATAGAGGTGTGTGTCTGTAAATCGGAGGAAGCGTAAGGAAAGTGCTATACACTTATTTCTACAAAACACCGCTGTGGAAGTGCGGCCGTTCCATGAGGAAGGATGAGTATGGATATGTATTATGTGAGGAAGCATAAGGAGGATTGCCTACCCATGGTTAACTCTAAGAACAAATCTAGAGGTTTGCCGTCCTTCGACGACCAGCTCTTTCCCTACGGATGGAAGCACCTTTTTACAACGTAGTGTAAAAGGAAAGAGACGGAAAGCGCGGTACACTACGGTGAGGAACACGTTGTGTGGAGGGTTTCTCTGCACCAAAGTCTTGTGTCATGAAGTTGGAAGGGCCTTCAAATGTACGCGAGCTCGCCTCAGCAGCGCCTTCCACTGAACTCAGAGAAACAAGGCCACGTCCAACAGGATTTCCTGCTAACCTCTTGGTTCGGGAAGCGTGAAGCCTTTGGAGATATAGGTGTACCTGTCTGACACTCAGCTCTCAAGGAACAAAACGGTAGAGAAATCGCCTTTCCACTACCATCTACAGGGAAGAAAATGGAGGAAAGTCCCGACGTTAAAAGCGAAGGCACAAATACTGTGCCATATACCACTGCTTGAGAACGAACTTGTATCGAAAGCCTCTCCCAACTCAGATCTTGTTTCGGGAAGATAGAAGCCTTGTCAGTACTTTGTTTGAAAACACCAGGAAAACGCCACACGCTGAATTGTGAAGAAAAATGTGGGTCGAATGTGACAACCAACCCACTAGTAGTCCCCTAGAGAGGTGTGTGTCTGGAAATAGGAGGAAGCATAAGGGACGTGTGATACACTTAAGTCGAAGAAACAACGCTGTGGCGGTGCGGTCCTTCGACTGCCATCTGCTTTGCTAAGGAACGAAGCGGCTTGAAGCAAAGTGTGAAAGAGTACGGAGGGGAAGGAAGAGAGACATACCTTAGTCGCCGAACAACTTCTTATGGAGGGCTTTTCTCAAGGAACACCATGGGTCACGAAGAGGGAAGGGTTTTCAAATGTATGTGACTTCGCCAAAGGAAAGGCATACATGAATCTCTGCGAAGCAAGTCCATCTCAAACGCGACTTCGAGCTCCCATCTGGGTTCGCGAGGAATTCATAGTCACAAAACGTATGGGTTGAATCCTAAGCAAAGGGAGTACTATGCAGTCTGAAGAAACACCACTGCAGAGAAACCGTGTTTCTACTAACATCTTCCCTGAACATGGTAGACGTTACCCATGTAAGTGTGAAATCGCAAGGAATGTGCCCCGTGCCTGTCCCACAGACATACTTACTGTAGAATGTCTGTCCCCATTCGAACCTTGTTCTGTGAGAAGTGTTTTCAAGAGTAGGAGAGAGAGCAGATGGAACGTGTCAAGGTTTTCGTTGTGAGAAAGAAATCCATTAGGAAAGCCATACACGTTAAGAATGAGAAGAACTTTAGCATGAAACGGAGAAGGCATCTTGAAAGGGCCCTGTGACGGTGCTGGAGAAACCTCTTCTGAAGTAGGCTTCCCTCAGGTGTCCTATGGTTTCAGTGAGATGAAAATGTTTTCCGTAGTGGGTGTGAAGGCGTAACGGACATGGGCTAGACTTAACTCTCCGTGTCGAATGTGCCTACAGTCATGACATGAAGAACGATGTATGGAAATGGAGGATGTGAGCAAGCCTAAGGAAGATGGCATACGTTTGTTTAACTCTAAGAACAAATCTATTTTGTTGCCGTCCTTCGACTACCATCTCTTTTCGTAAGTTTGGAAGCAGCTTGTTAAACCTTGTGTGCAAGAAAATAGTTGGAACCCGCGATCCTGTACAGCGGGTAACACGGTGTGCGGAGGGTTTCTCTCCTTTAAGTCCTGTGTCATGCGGGTGGATGGGTCTTCAAATGGACGTGGGCTCGCCTCAGGCCTAGTAGCCTTACACTGAACTCTGAGAAACAAGGCCACGTCAAACAGGCTGTCGTGCGAACATCTTGGATCTTGAAGATAGAAGCCCTTGGAGATATATGTGTTGCTCTCTAAGGGAAGGTTCTTATACTCACCTCTCAAGAAACAAAACTGCAGGGAAATAGTCTTTCCACTACCGCCTACAGGGAAGAATATGGAAGCAATTTCCAACGTTCGCAGTGAAGGCACAAATACTGTGTCATGTACCACAGCTTGAGAAAGAAGTTGTGTCGAACGTTTCTCCCTACTCAGATCTTGTTTCAGGAAGCTAGAAGCATTTTCAGTTTTTCGCCTGAAAGCGTAAGGAAAATGCCATAGGCTGAAGAGTGAAGAAAAATGTCGGTCGAATGTTACCACCAAGTCACAAGTTGTCCCCTATAGAGGTGTGTGTCTGGAAATGGGAGGAAGTGTAAGGAACGTGCTATACACTTAGTTCTACAAATCAACGCTGTGGAGGTGCGGTCCTTCGACTGCCACCTCCTCTGCTAAGAAACGAAGCGGCTTGATGCAAAGTGTGAAAGAAAGCAGAGGGGAAGCGTGATCTACCTTACTCGCGGAACAACATCTTATGGAGGGCTTCTCTCAAAGAACACCATGCATGGGTCACGAAGATAGAAGCGTCTTCCAAAGTATGCGAGTTAGGCAGAGGAAAGGCATACACGAATCTCTGCGAACCAAGTCTATCTCAAACGCGACTTCGAGCTCCCATCTGTGTTCGCGAGGAATTCACAGTCACAAAACGTATGTGTTGAATCCTAAACAAAGGGAGTACTATTCAGTCGGAAGAAACACCACTGCAGAGACACCGGGTTTCTACTAGCATCTCACCCTGGACATGGTGGACTTATCCAATGCAAAGTGTGAAATCGCAAGGAATGTGCCCCGTGCCTGTCCCACAGACATACTTACTGTAGAATCTCTGTCCCCATTCGAATCTTGTTCTGTGGGAAGTGTTTTCAAGAGTAGGAGAGAGAGCAGATGGAACGTGTCAAGGTTTTCATTGTGAGAAGGAAATCCATCAGGAAAGCCACACACGTAAGGATGAGAAGCACTTTAGCATGAAACGGTGAAGGCATCTTGAATGGGCCCTGTGACGGTGCTGGAGAAACCTCTTCTGAGGTAGGCTTCCCTCAGCTGTGCAACGGTTTCAGTGAGATGAAAGTGTTTTCCCTAGTGGGTGTGAAGGCGTAAGGGACATGGAGTAGACTTAACTCTCCGTGTCGAATGTGCCTACAGTCGTGACATGAAGAACGATGTATGGAAATGGAGGATGTGAGCAAGCCTAAGGAAGATGGCATACGTTTGTTTAACTCTAAGAACAAATCTATATTGTTGCCGTCCTTCGACTACCATCTCTTTTCGTAAGGTAGGAAGCAGCTTGTTAAACCTTGTGTGCAAGGAAAGAGGTGGAACGTGCCTTCCTGTACAGCGGGGAACACGTTGTGCAGAGGGTTTCTCTCCTTTAAGTCCTGTGTCATGCAGGTGGATGGGTCTTCAAATGGACGTGGGCTCCCTTCAGGCCTAGTAGCCTTACACTGAACTCTGAGAAAGAAGGCCTCGTCAAACAGGTTTTCGTGCGAACATCTTGGTTCTTGAAGATAGAAGCCCTTGGAGATATATGTGCTGCTCTCTAAGGGAGGGTTCTTATACTCACCTCTCAAGAAACAAAGCTGCAGGGAAATGATCTTTGCACTACCACCTACAGGGACGAAGATGGAAGCAATTTCCAACGTTCGCAGTGAAGGCACAAATACTGTGTCATGTACCACTGCTTGAGAAAGAAGTTGTGTCGAAAGTTTCTCCCTACTCAGATCTTGTTTCAGGAAGCTAGAAGTGTTTTCAGTTCTTCGCGTGAAAGGGCAAGGAAAATGCCATAGGCTGAATTGTGAAGAAAAATGTGGGTCGAATGTTACCACCAAGTCACAAGTTGTCCCCTATAGAGGTGTGTGTCTGTAAATCGGAGGAAGCGTAAGGAAAGTGCTATACACTTATTTCTACAAAACAACGCTGTGGAAGTGCGGCCGTTCCATGAGGAAGGATGAGTATGGATATGTATTATGTGAGGAAGCATAAGGAGGATTGCCTACCCATGGTTAACTCTAAGAACAAATCTAGAGGTTTGCCGTCCTTCGACGACCAGCTCTTTCCCTACGGATGGAAGCACCTTTTTACAACGTAGTGTAAAAGGAAAGAGACGGAAAGCGCGGTACACTACGGTGAGGAACACGTTGTGTGGAGGGTTTCTCTGCACGAAAGTCTTGTGTCATGAAGTTGGAAGGGCCTTCAAATGTACGCGAGCTCGCCTCAGCAGCGCCTTCCACTGAACTCAGAGAAACAAGGCCACGTCCAACAGGATTTCCTGCTAACCTCTTGGTTCGGGAAGCGTGAAGCCTTTGGAGATATAGGTGTAAGTGTCTAACACTCAGCTCTCAAGGAACAAAACGGTAGAGAAATCGCCTTTCCACTACCATCTACAGGGAAGAAAATGGAGGAAAGTCCCGACGTTAAAAGCGAAGGCACAAATACTGTGCCATATACCACTGCTTGAGAACGAACTTGTATCGAAAGCCTCTCCCAACTCAGATCTTGTTTCGGGAAGATAGAAGCCTTGTCAGTACTTTGTTTGAAAACACCAGGAAAACGCCACACGCTGAATTGTGAAGAAAAATGTGGGTCGAATGTGACAACCAACCCACTAGTAGTCCCCTAGAGAGGCGTGTGTCTGGAAATAGGAGGAAGCATAAGGGACGTGTGATACACTTAAGTCGAAGAAACAACGCTGTGGCGGTGCGGTCCTTCGACTGCCATCTGCTTTGCTAAGGAACGAAGCGGCTTGAAGCAAAGTGTGAAAGAGTACGGAGGGGAAGGAAGAGAGACATACCTTAGTCGCCGAACAACTTCTTATGGAGGGCTTTTCTCAACGAACACCATGGGTCACGAAGAGGGAAGGGTTTTCAAATGTATGTGACTTCGCCAAAGGAAAGGCATACATGAATCTCTGCGAAGCAAGTCCATCTCAAACGCGACTTCGAGCTCCCATCTGGGTTCGCGAGGAATTCATAGTCACAAAACGTATGGGTTGAATCCTAAGCAAAGGGAGTACTATGCAGTCTGAAGAAACACCACTGCAGAGAAACCGTGTTTCTACTAACATCTTCCCTGAACATGGTAGACGTTACCCATGTAAGTGTGAAATCGCAAGGAATGTGCCCCGTGCCTGTCCCACAGACATACTTACTGTAGAATGTCTGTCCCCATTCGAACCTTGTTCTGTGAGAAGTGTTTTCAAGAGTAGGAGAGAGAGCAGATGGAACGTGTCAAGGTTTTCGTTGTGAGAAAGAAATCCATTAGGAAAGCCATACACGTTAAGAATGAGAAGAACTTTAGCATGAAACGGAGAAGGCATCTTGAAAGGGCCCTGTGACGGTGCTGGAGAAACCTCTTCTGAAGTAGGCTTCCCTCAGGTGTCCTATGGTTTCAGTGAGATGAAAATGTTTTCCGTAGTGGGTGTGAAGGCGTAACGGACATGGGCTAGACTTAACTCTCCGTGTCGAATGTGCCTACAGTCATGACATGAAGAACGATGTATGGAAATGGAGGATGTGAGCAAGCCTAAGGAAGATGGCATACGTTTGTTTAACTCTAAGAACAAATCTATTTTGTTGCCGTCCTTCGACTACCATCTCTTTTCGTAAGTTTGGAAGCAGCTTGTTAAACCTTGTGTGCAAGAAAATAGTTGGAACCCGCGATCCTGTACAGCGGGTAACACGGTGTGCGGAGGGTTTCTCTCCTTTAAGTCCTGTGTCATGCGGGTGGATGGGTCTTCAAATGGACGTGGGCTCGCCTCAGGCCTAGTAGCCTTACACTGAACTCTGAGAAACAAGGCCACGTCAAACAGGCTGTCGTGCGAACATCTTGGATCTTGAAGATAGAAGCCCTTGGAGATATATGTGTTGCTCTCTAAGGGAAGGTTCTTATACTCACCTCTCAAGAAACAAAACTGCAGGGAAATAGTCTTTCCACTACCGCCTACAGGGAAGAATATGGAAGCAATTTCCAACGTTCGCAGTGAAGGCACAAATACTGTGTCATGTACCACAGCTTGAGAAAGAAGTTGTGTCGAACGTTTCTCCCTACTCAGATCTTGTTTCAGGAAGCTAGAAGCATTTTCAGTTTTTCGCCTGAAAGCGTAAGGAAAATGCCATAGGCTGAAGAGTGAAGAAAAATGTGGGTCGAATGTTACCACCAAGTCACAAGTTGTCCCCTATAGAGGTGTGTGTCTGGAAATGGGAGGAAGTGTAAGGAACGTGCTATACACTTAGTTCTACAAATCAACGCTGTGGAGGTGCGGTCCTTCGACTGCCACCTCCTCTGCTAAGAAACGAAGCGGCTTGATGCAAAGTGTGAAAGAAAGCAGAGGGGAAGCGTGATCTACCTTACTCGCGGAACAACATCTTATGGAGGGCTTCTCTCAAAGAACACCATGCATGGGTCACGAAGATAGAAGCGTCTTCCAAAGTATGCGAGTTAGGCAGAGGAAAGGCATACACGAATCTCTGCGAACCAAGTCTATCTCAAACGCGACTTCGAGCTCCCATCTGTGTTCGCGAGGAATTCACAGTCACAAAACGTATGTGTTGAATCCTAAACAAAGGGAGTACTATTCAGTCGGAAGAAACACCACTGCAGAGACACCGGGTTTCTACTAGCATCTCACCCTGGACATGGTGGACTTATCCAATGCAAAGTGTGAAATCGCAAGGAATGTGCCCCGTGCCTGTCCCACAGACATACTTACTGTAGAATCTCTGTCCCCATTCGAATCTTGTTCTGTGGGAAGTGTTTTCAAGAGTAGGAGAGAGAGCAGATGGAACGTGTCAAGGTTTTCATTGTGAGAAGGAAATCCATCAGGAAAGCCACACACGTAAGGATGAGAAGCACTTTAGCATGAAACGGTGAAGGCATCTTGAATGGGCCCTGTGACGGTGCTGGAGAAACCTCTTCTGAGGTAGGCTTCCCTCAGCTGTGCAACGGTTTCAGTGAGATGAAAGTGTTTTCCCTAGTGGGTGTGAAGGCGTAAGGGACATGGAGTAGACTTAACTCTCCGTGTCGAATGTGCCTACAGTCGTGACATGAAGAACGATGTATGGAAATGGAGGATGTGAGCAAGCCTAAGGAAGATGGCATACGTTTGTTTAACTCTAAGAACAAATCTATATTGTTGCCGTCCTTCGACTACCATCTCTTTTCGTAAGGTAGGAAGCAGCTTGTTAAACCTTGTGTGCAAGGAAAGAGGTGGAACGTGCCTTCCTGTACAGCGGGGAACACGTTGTGCAGAGGGTTTCTCTCCTTTAAGTCCTGTGTCATGCAGGTGGATGGGTCTTCAAATGGACGTGGGCTCCCTTCAGGCCTAGTAGCCTTACACTGAACTCTGAGAAAGAAGGCCTCGTCAAACAGGTTTTCGTGCGAACATCTTGGTTCTTGAAGATAGAAGCCCTTGGAGATATATGTGCTGCTCTCTAAGGGAGGGTTCTTATACTCACCTCTCAAGAAACAAAGCTGCAGGGAAATGATCTTTGCACTACCACCTACAGGGACGAAGATGGAAGCAATTTCCAACGTTCGCAGTGAAGGCACAAATACTGTGTCATGTACCACTGCTTGAGAAAGAAGTTGTGTCGAAAGTTTCTCCCTACTCAGATCTTGTTTCAGGAAGCTAGAAGTGTTTTCAGTTCTTCGCGTGAAAGGGCAAGGAAAATGCCATAGGCTGAATTGTGAAGAAAAATGTGGGTCGAATGTTACCACCAAGTCACAAGTTGTCCCCTATAGAGGTGTGTGTCTGTAAATCGGAGGAAGCGTAAGGAAAGTGCTATACACTTATTTCTACAAAACAACGCTGTGGAAGTGCGGCCGTTCCATGAGGAAGGATGAGTATGGATATGTATTATGTGAGGAAGCATAAGGAGGATTGCCTACCCATGGTTAACTCTAAGAACAAATCTAGAGGTTTGCCGTCCTTCGACGACCAGCTCTTTCCCTACGGATGGAAGCACCTTTTTACAACGTAGTGTAAAAGGAAAGAGACGGAAAGCGCGGTACACTACGGTGAGGAACACGTTGTGTGGAGGGTTTCTCTGCACGAAAGTCTTGTGTCATGAAGTTGGAAGGGCCTTCAAATGTACGCGAGCTCGCCTCAGCAGCGCCTTCCACTGAACTCAGAGAAACAAGGCCACGTCCAACAGGATTTCCTGCTAACCTCTTGGTTCGGGAAGCGTGAAGCCTTTGGAGATATAGGTGTACGTGTCTAACACTCAGCTCTCAAGGAACAAAACGGTAGAGAAATCGCCTTTCCACTACCATCTACAGGGAAGAAAATGGAGGAAAGTCCCGACGTTAAAAGCGAAGGCACAAATACTGTGCCATATACCACTGCTTGAGAACGAACTTGTATCGAAAGCCTCTCCCAACTCAGATCTTGTTTCGGGAAGATAGAAGCCTTGTCAGTACTTTGTTTGAAAACACCAGGAAAACGCCACACGCTGAATTGTGAAGAAAAATGTGGGTCGAATGTGACAACCAACCCACTAGTAGTCCCCTAGAGAGGTGTGTGTCTGGAAATAGGAGGAAGCATAAGGGACGTGTGATACACTTAAGTCGAAGAAACAACGCTGTGGCGGTGCGGTCCTTCGACTGCCATCTGCTTTGCTAAGGAACGAAGCGGCTTGAAGCAAAGTGTGAAAGAGTACGGAGGGGAAGGAAGAGAGACATACCTTAGTCGTCGAACAACTTCTTATGGAGGGCTTTTCTCAACGAACACCATGGGTCACGAAGAGGGAAGTGTTTTCAAATGTATGTGACTTCGCCAAAGGAAAGGCATACATGAATCTCTGCGAAGCAAGTCCATCTCAAACGCGACTTCGAGCTCCCATCTGGGTTCGCGAGGAATTCATAGTCACAAAACGTATGGGTTGAATCCTAAACAAAGGGAGTACTATGCAGTCTGAAGAAACACCACTGCAGAGAAACCGTGTTTCTACTAACATCTTCCCTGAACATGGTAGACGTTACCCATGTAAGTGTGAAATCGCAAGGAATGTGCCCCGTGCCTGTCCCACAGACATACTTACTGTAGAATGTCTGTCCCCATTCGAACCTTGTTCTGTGAGAAGTGTTTTCAAGAGTAGGAGAGAGAGCAGATGGAACGTGTCAAGGTTTTCATTGTGAGAAAGAAATCCATTAGGAAAGCCATACACGTTAAGAATGAGAAGAACTTTAGCATGAAACGGAGAAGGCATCTTGAAAGGGCCCTGTGACGGTGCTGGAGAAACCTCTTCTGAAGTAGGCTTCCCTCAGGTGTCCTATGGTTTCAGTGAGATGAAAATGTTTTCCGTAGTGGGGGTGAAGGCGCAAGGGACATGGGCTGGACTTAACTCTCCGTGTCGAATGTGCCTACAGTCATGACATGAAGAACAATGTATGGAAATGGATGATGTGAGCAAGCCTAAGGAGATGGCATACGTTTGTTTAACTCTAAGAACAAATCTATTTTGTTGCCGTCCTTCGACTACCATCTCTTTTAGTAAGGAAGGAAGCAGCTTGTTAAACCTTGTGTGCAAGGAAAGAGGTGGAACGCGCATTCCTGTACATCGGGAAACACGTTGTGCAGAGAGCTTCTCTCCTTTAAGTCCTGTGTCATGCAGGTGGATGGGGCTTCAAATGGACGTGGGCTCCCTTCAGGCCTAGTAGCCTTACACTGAACTCTGAGAAAGAAGGCGTCGTCAAACAGGTTTTCGTGCGAACATCTTGGTTCTTGAAGATAGAAGCCCTTGGAGATATATGTGTTGCTCTCTAAGGGAAGGTTCTTATACTCACCTCTCAAGAAACAAAGCTGCAGGGAAATAGTCTTTCCACTACCACCTACAGGGATGAAGATGGAAGCAATTTCCAACGTTCGCAGTGAAAGCACATATCTGTGTCAGGTACCACTGCTTGAGAAAGAAGTTGTGTCGAAAGTTTCTCCCTACTCAGATCTTGTTTCAGGAAGCTAGAAACATTTTCAGTTCTTTGCGTGAAAGCGTAAGGAAAATGCCATAGGCTGAATTGTGAAGAAAAATGTGGGTCGAATGTTACCACCAACTCACAAGTTGTCCCCTATAGAGGTGTGTGTATGGAAATCGGAGGAAGCATAAGCAACGAGCTCTGCAATTAATTCTTCAAGAACAATGCTGTGGAGGAGCGGTCCTTCGACTCCCTTCTGCTTTCCTAAGGATCGAAGCGGCTTTACACCAAGTGTGAAGGCTTCTGTCATGAAGTTGGAAGGCCTTCAAATGTAGGCGAGCTAGCCTCAGCAGAGCCTTACGCTGAACTCAGAGAAACAACGGCATGTGAAAACTGATTTCGAGCTCACATCTTGGTTCGGGAAGAATGAAGCCTTCTGAGCTATATGTGTCAGTGCCTTACACTCACCTCTCAAGGAACAACACGGTAGAGGGAGATAGTCCTTCTACTGCCATCTACTGGGAAGAAGATGGAAGAACGTTCCAACGGTCACAGCGAAGGCACAGGTACTGGGCCATATAGCGCTGCTTGAGAAAGAAGTCGTGTCGAAAGCTTCTCCCAACTCAGATCTTGTTTCGGTAGAGAGAAGCATAAGCAAAACACTCGTTGTCTCCTAGAGAGGTGTATGTCTGGAAATGAGAGGAAGCGTAAGGAATGTGCTATACACTTGGGTCTACAAAACAGCGCTGTGGAGGTGCGGTCTTTCGACTGCCACCTCCTCTGCTAAGAAACGAAGCGGCTTGAGGCAAAGTGTGAAAGAAAGCAGAGGGGAAGCGTGATCGACCTTACTCGCGGAACAACTTCTTACGGAGGGCTTTTCTCAACGAACACCATGCATGGGTCACGAAGATAGAAGCGTCTTCCAAAGTATGCGAGTTAGGCAGAGGAAAGGCATACACAAATCTGTGAGAACCAAGTCTATCTCAAACGCGACTTCGAGCTCCCACCTGGGTTCGCGAGGAATTCATACTCACAGAACGTATGTGTTGAATCCTAAACCAAGGGAGTACTAATCAGTCTGAAGAAACACCACTGCAGAGAAACCGTGTTTCTACTAACATCTCACCCTGAACATGGTAGACTTTTCCAATGTAAAGTGTGAAATCGCAAGGAATGTGCCCCGTGCCTGTCCCACAGACATACTTAGTGTAGAATGTCTGTCCCCATTCGAATCTTGTTCCGTGGGAAGTGTTTTCAAGAGTAGGAGAGAGAACAGATGGAACGTGTCAAGGTTTTCATTGTGAGAAGGAAATCCATCAGGAAAGCCATACACGTAAGGATGAGAAGCACTTTAGCATGAAACGGTGAAGGCATCTTGAATGGGCCCTGTGACGGTGCTGGAGAAACCTCTTCTGAAGTAGGCTTCCCTCAGCTGTCCTATGGTTTCAGTGCGATGAAAGTGTTTTCCCTAGCGGGTGTGAACGCGTAAGGGACATGGTCTAGACTTAACTCTCCGTGGCGAATGTGCCTACAGTCGTGACATGAAGAACGATGTATGGAAATGGATGATGTGAGCAAGCCTAAGGAAGATGGCACTCGTTTCTTTAACTCTAAGAACAAATCTAGAGTGTTGCCGTCCTTCGACTACCATCTCTTTTCGTAAGGTTGGAAGCAGCTTGTTAAACATTGTGTGCAAGGAAAGAGGTGGAACGTGCCTTCCTGTACAGCGGGGAACACGTTGTGCAGAGGGTTTCTCTCCTTTAAGTCCTGTGTCATGCAGGTGGATGGGTCTTCAAATGGACGTGGGCTCCCTTCAGGCCTAGTAGCCTTACACTGAACTCTGAGAAAGAAGGCCTCGTCAAACAGGTTTTCGTGCGAACATCTTGGTTCTTGAAGATAGAAGCCCTTGGAGATATATGTGCTGCTCTCTAAGGGAAGGTTCTTATACTCACCTCTCAAGAAACAAAGCTGCAGGGAAATAGTCTTTCCACTACCACCTACAGGGACGAAGATGGAAGCAATTTCCAACGTTCGCAGTGAAGGCACAAATACTGTGTCATGTACCACTGCTTGAGAAAGAAGTTGTGTCGAAAGTTTCTCCCTCCTCAGATCTTGTTTCAGGAAGCTAGAAGTGTTTTCAGTTCTTCGCGTGAAAGCGCAAGGAAAATGCCATAGGCTGAATTGTGAAGAAAAATGTGGGTCGAATGTTACCACCAAGTCACAAGTTGTCCCCTATAGAGGTGTGTGTCTGTAAATCGGAGGAAGCGTAAGGAAAGTGCTATACACTTATTTCTACAAAACACCGCTGTGGAAGTGCGGCCGTTCCATGAGGAAGGATGAGTATGGATATGTATTATGTGAGGAAGCATAAGGAGGATTGCCTACCCATGGTTAACTCTAAGAACAAATCTAGAGGTTTGCCGTCCTTCGACGACCAGCTCTTTCCCTACGGATGGAAGCACCTTTTTACAACGTAGTGTAAAAGGAAAGAGACGGAAAGCGCGGTACACTACGGTGAGGAACACGTTGTGTGGAGGGTTTCTCTGCACGAAAGTCTTGTGTCATGAAGTTGGAAGGGCCTTCAAATGTACGCGAGCTCGCCTCAGCAGCGCCTTCCACTGAACTCAGAGAAACAAGGCCACGTCCAACAGGATTTCCTGCTAACCTCTTGGTTCGGGAAGCGTGAAGCCTTTGGAGATATAGGTGTAAGTGTCTAACACTCAGCTCTCAAGGAACAAAACGGTAGAGAAATCGCCTTTCCACTACCATCTACAGGGAAGAAAATGGAGGAAAGTCCCGACGTTAAAAGCGAAGGCACAAATACTGTGCCATATACCACTGCTTGAGAACGAACTTGTATCGAAAGCCTCTCCCAACTCAGATCTTGTTTCGGGAAGATAGAAGCCTTGTCAGTACTTTGTTTGAATACACCAGGAAAACGCCACACGCTGAATTGTGAAGAAAAATGTGGGTCGAATGTGACAACCAACCCACTAGTAGTCCCCTAGAGAGGTGTGTGTCTGGAAATAGGAGGAAGCATAAGGGACGTGTGATACACTTAAGTCGAAGAAACAACGCTGTGGCGGTGCGGTCCTTCGACTGCCATCTGCTTTGCTAAGGAACGAAGCGGCTTGAAGCAAAGTGTGAAAGAGTACGGAGGGGAAGGAAGAGAGACATACCTTAGTCGCCGAACAACTTCTTATGGAGGGCTTTTCTCAACGAACACCATGGGTCACGAAGAGGGAAGGGTTTTCAAATGTATGTGACTTCGCCAAAGGAAAGGCATACATGAATCTCTGCGAAGCAAGTCCATCTCAAACGCGACTTCGAGCTCCCATCTGGGTTCGCGAGGAATTCATAGTCACAAAACGTATGGGCTGAATCCTAAACAAAGGGAGTACTATGCAGTCTGAAGAAACACCACTGCAGAGAAACCGTGTTTCTACTAACATCTTCCCTGAACATGGTAGACGTTACCCATGTAAGTGTGAAATCGCAAGGAATGTGCCCCGTGCCTGTCCCACAGACATACTTACTGTAGAATGTCTGTCCCCATTCGAACCTTGTTCTGTGAGAAGTGTTTTCAAGAGTAGGAGAGAGAGCAGATGGAACGTGTCAAGGTTTTCACTGTGAGAAAGAAATCCATTAGGAAAGCCATACACGTAAGAATGAGAAGAACTTTAGCATGAAACGGAGAAGGCATCTTGAAAGGGCCCTGTGACGGTGCTGGAGAAACCTCTTCTGAAGTAGGCTTCCCTCAGGTGTCCTATGGTTTCAGTGAGATGAAAATGTTTTCCGTAGTGGGGGTGAAGGCGCAAGGGACATGGGCTAGACTTAACTCTCCGTGTCGAATGTGCCTACAGTCATGACATGAAGAACAATGTATGGAAATGGATGATGTGAGCAAGCCTAAGGAAGATGGCATACGTTTGTTTAACTCTAAGAACAAATCTATTTTGTTGCCGTCCTTCGACTACCATCTCTTTTAGTAAGGAAGGAAGCAGCTTGTTAAACCTTGTGTGCAAGGAAAGAGGTGGAACGCGCATTCCTGTACATCGGGAAACACGTTGTGCAGAGAGCTTCTCTCCTTTAAGTCCTGTGTCATGCAGGTGGATGGGGCTTCAAATGGACGTGGGCTCCCTTCAGGCCTGGTAGCCTTACACTGAACTCTGAGAAAGAAGGCCTCGTCAAACAGGTTTTCGTGCGAACATCTTGGTTCTTGAAGATAGAAGCCCTTGGAGATATATGTGTTGCTCTCTAAGGGAAGGTTCTTATACTCACCTCTCAAGAAACAAAGCTGCAGGGAAATAGTCTTTCCACTACCACCTACAGGGATGAAGATGGAAGCAATTTCCAACGTTCGCAGTGAAGGCACAAATCTGTGTCAGGTACCACTGCTTGAGAAAGAAGTTGTGTCGAAAGTTTCTCCCTACTCAGATCTTGTTTCAGGAAGCTAGAAACATTTTCAGTTCTTTGCGTGAAAGCGTAAGGAAAATGCCATAGGCTGAATTGTAAAGAAAAATGTGGGTCGAATGTTATCACCAACTCACAAGTTGTCCCCTATAGAGGTGTGTGTATGGAAATCGGAGGAAGCATAAGCAACGAGCTCTGCAATTAATTCTTCAAGAACAATGCTGTGGAGGAGCGGTCCTTCGACTCCCTTCTGCTTTCCTAAGGATCGAAGCGGCTTTACACCAAGTGTGAAGGCTTCTGTCATGAAGTTGGAAGGCCTTCAAATGTAGGCGAGCTAGCCTCAGCAGAGCCTTACGCTGAACTCAGAGAAACAACGGCATGTGAAAACTGATTTCGAGCTCACATCTTGGTTCGGGAAGAATGAAGCCTTCTGAGCTATATGTGTCAGTGCCTTACACTCACCTCTCAAGGAACAACACGGTAGAGGGAGATAGTCCTTCTACTGCCATCTACTGGGAAGAAGATGGAAGAACGTTCCAACGGTCACAGCGAAGGCACAGGTACTGGGCCATATAGCGCTGCTTGAGAAAGAAGTCGTGTCGAAAGCTTCTCCCAACTCAGATCTTGTTTCGGTAGAGAGAAGCATAAGCAAAACACTCGTTGTCTCCTAGAGAGGTGTATGTCTGGAAATGAGAGGAAGCGTAAGGAATGTGCTATACACTTGGGTCTACAAAACAGCGCTGTGGAGGTGCGGTCTTTCGACTGCCACCTCCTCTGCTAAGAAACGAAGCGGCTTGAGGCAAAGTGTGAAAGAAAGCAGAGGGGAAGCGTGATCGACCTTACTCGCGGAACAACTTCTTACGGAGGGCTTTTCTCAACGAACACCATGCATGGGTCACGAAGATAGAAGCGTCTTCCAAAGTATGCGAGTTAGGCAGAGGAAAGGCATACACAAATCTGTGAGAACCAAGTCTATCTCAAACGCGACTTCGAGCTCCCACCTGGGTTCGCGAGGAATTCATACTCACAGAACGTATGTGTTGAATCCTAAACCAAGGGAGTACTAATCAGTCTGAAGAAACACCACTGCAGAGAAACCGTGTTTCTACTAACATCTCACCCTGAACATGGTAGACTTTTCCAATGTAAAGTGTGAAATCGCAAGGAATGTGCCCCGTGCCTGTCCCACAGACATACTTAGTGTAGAATGTCTGTCCCCATTCGAATCTTGTTCCGTGGGAAGTGTTTTCAAGAGTAGGAGAGAGAACAGATGGAACGTGTCAAGGTTTTCATTGTGAGAAGGAAATCCATCAGGAAAGCCATACACGTAAGGATGAGAAGCACTTTAGCATGAAACGGTGAAGGCATCTTGAATGGGCCCTGTGACGGTGCTGGAGAAACCTCTTCTGAAGTAGGCTTCCCTCAGCTGTCCTATGGTTTCAGTGCGATGAAAGTGTTTTCCCTAGCGGGTGTGAACGCGTAAGGGACATGGTCTAGACTTAACTCTCCGTGGCGAATGTGCCTACAGTCGTGACATGAAGAACGATGTATGGAAATGGATGATGTGAGCAAGCCTAAGGAAGATGGCACTCGTTTCTTTAACTCTAAGAACAAATCTAGAGTGTTGCCGTCCTTCGACTACCATCTCTTTTCGTAAGGTTGGAAGCAGCTTGTTAAACATTGTGTGCAAGGAAAGAGGTGGAACGTGCCTTCCTGTACAGCGGGGAACACGTTGTGCAGAGGGTTTCTCTCCTTTAAGTCCTGTGTCATGCAGGTGGATGGGTCTTCAAATGGACGTGGGCTCCCTTCAGGCCTAGTAGCCTTACACTGAACTCTGAGAAAGAAGGCCTCGTCAAACAGGTTTTCGTGCGAACATCTTGGTTCTTGAAGATAGAAGCCCTTGGAGATATATGTGCTGCTCTCTAAGGGAAGGTTCTTATACTCACCTCTCAAGAAACAAAGCTGCAGGGAAATAGTCTTTCCACTACCACCTACAGGGACGAAGATGGAAGCAATTTCCAACGTTCGCAGTGAAGGCACAAATACTGTGTCATGTACCACTGCTTGAGAAAGAAGTTGTGTCGAAAGTTTCTCCCTCCTCAGATCTTGTTTCAGGAAGCTAGAAGTGTTTTCAGTTCTTCGCGTGAAAGCGCAAGGAAAATGCCATAGGCTGAATTGTGAAGAAAAATGTGGGTCGAATGTTACCACCAAGTCACAAGTTGTCCCCTATAGAGGTGTGTGTCTGTAAATCGGAGGAAGCGTAAGGAAAGTGCTATACACTTATTTCTACAAAACACCGCTGTGGAAGTGCGGCCGTTCCATGAGGAAGGATGAGTATGGATATGTATTATGTGAGGAAGCATAAGGAGGATTGCCTACCCATGGTTAACTCTAAGAACAAATCTAGAGGTTTGCCGTCCTTCGACGACCAGCTCTTTCCCTACGGATGGAAGCACCTTTTTACAACGTAGTGTAAAAGGAAAGAGACGGAAAGCGCGGTACACTACGGTGAGGAACACGTTGTGTGGAGGGTTTCTCTGCACCAAAGTCTTGTGTCATGAAGTTGGAAGGGCCTTCAAATGTACGCGAGCTCGCCTCAGCAGCGCCTTCCACTGAACTCAGAGAAACAAGGCCACGTCCAACAGGATTTCCTGCTAACCTCTTGGTTCGGGAAGCGTGAAGCCTTTGGAGATATAGGTGTAAGTGTCTAACACTCAGCTCTCAAGGAACAAAACGGTAGAGAAATCGCCTTTCCACTACCATCTACAGGGAAGAAAATGGAGGAAAGTCCCGACGTTAAAAGCGAAGGCACAAATACTGTGCCATATACCACTGCTTGAGAACGAACTTGTATCGAAAGCCTCTCCCAACTCAGATCTTGTTTCGGGAAGATAGAAGCCTTGTCAGTACTTTGTTTGAAAACACCAGGAAAACGCCACACGCTGAATTGTGAAGAAAAATGTGGGTCGAATGTGACAACCAACCCACTAGTAGTCCCCTAGAGAGGTGTGTGTCTGGAAATAGGAGGAAGCATAAGGGACGTGTGATACACTTAAGTCGAAGAAACAACGCTGTGGCGGTGCGGTCCTTCGACTGCCATCTGCTTTGCTAAGGAACGAAGCGGCTTGAAGCAAAGTGTGAAAGAGTACGGAGGGGAAGGAAGAGAGACATACCTTAGTCGCCGAACAACTTCTTATGGAGGGCTTTTCTCAACGAACACCATGGGTCACGAAGAGGGAAGGGTTTTCAAATGTATGTGACTTCGCCAAAGGAAAGGCATACATGAATCTCTGCGAAGCAAGTCCATCTCAAACGCGACTTCGAGCTCCCATCTGGGTTCGCGAGGAATTCATAGTCACAAAACGTATGGGCTGAATCCTAAACAAAGGGAGTACTATGCAGTCTGAAGAAACACCACTGCAGAGAAACCGTGTTTCTACTAACATCTTCCCTGAACATGGTAGACGTTACCCATGTAAGTGTGAAATCGCAAGGAATGTGCCCCGTGCCTGTCCCACAGACATACTTACTGTAGAATGTCTGTCCCCATTCGAACCTTGTTCTGTGAGAAGTGTTTTCAAGAGTAGGAGAGAGAGCAGATGGAACGTGTCAAGGTTTTCACTGTGAGAAAGAAATCCATTAGGAAAGCCATACACGTAAGAATGAGAAGAACTTTAGCATGAAACGGAGAAGGCATCTTGAAAGGGCCCTGTGACGGTGCTGGAGAAACCTCTTCTGAAGTAGGCTTCCCTCAGGTGTCCTATGGTTTCAGTGAGATGAAAATGTTTTCCGTAGTGGGGGTGAAGGCGCAAGGGACATGGGCTAGACTTAACTCTCCGTGTCGAATGTGCCTACAGTCATGACATGAAGAACAATGTATGGAAATGGATGATGTGAGCAAGCCTAAGGAAGATGGCATACGTTTGTTTAACTCTAAGAACAAATCTATTTTGTTGCCGTCCTTCGACTACCATCTCTTTTAGTAAGGAAGGAAGCAGCTTGTTAAACCTTGTGTGCAAGGAAAGAGGTGGAACGCGCATTCCTGTACATCGGGAAACACGTTGTGCAGAGAGCTTCTCTCCTTTAAGTCCTGTGTCATGCAGGTGGATGGGGCTTCAAATGGACGTGGGCTCCCTTCAGGCCTGGTAGCCTTACACTGAACTCTGAGAAAGAAGGCCTCGTCAAACAGGTTTTCGTGCGAACATCTTGGTTCTTGAAGATAGAAGCCCTTGGAGATATATGTGTTGCTCTCTAAGGGAAGGTTCTTATACTCACCTCTCAAGAAACAAAGCTGCAGGGAAATAGTCTTTCCACTACCACCTACAGGGATGAAGATGGAAGCAATTTCCAACGTTCGCAGTGAAGGCACAAATCTGTGTCAGGTACCACTGCTTGAGAAAGAAGTTGTGTCGAAAGTTTCTCCCTACTCAGATCTTGTTTCAGGAAGCTAGAAACATTTTCAGTTCTTTGCGTGAAAGCGTAAGGAAAATGCCATAGGCTGAATTGTAAAGAAAAATGTGGGTCGAATGTTATCACCAACTCACAAGTTGTCCCCTATAGAGGTGTGTGTATGGAAATCGGAGGAAGCATAAGCAACGAGCTCTGCAATTAATTCTTCAAGAACAATGCTGTGGAGGAGCGGTCCTTCGACTCCCTTCTGCTTTCCTAAGGATCGAAGCGGCTTTACACCAAGTGTGAAGGCTTCTGTCATGAAGTTGGAAGGCCTTCAAATGTAGGCGAGCTAGCCTCAGCAGAGCCTTACGCTGAACTCAGAGAAACAACGGCATGTGAAAACTGATTTCGAGCTCACATCTTGGTTCGGGAAGAATGAAGCCTTCTGAGCTATATGTGTCAGTGCCTTACACTCACCTCTCAAGGAACAACACGGTAGAGGGAGATAGTCCTTCTACTGCCATCTACTGGGAAGAAGATGGAAGAACGTTCCAACGGTCACAGCGAAGGCACAGGTACTGGGCCATATAGCGCTGCTTGAGAAAGAAGTCGTGTCGAAAGCTTCTCCCAACTCAGATCTTGTTTCGGTAGAGAGAAGCATAAGCAAAACACTCGTTGTCTCCTAGAGAGGTGTATGTCTGGAAATGAGAGGAAGCGTAAGGAATGTGCTATACACTTGGGTCTACAAAACAGCGCTGTGGAGGTGCGGTCTTTCGACTGCCACCTCCTCTGCTAAGAAACGAAGCGGCTTGAGGCAAAGTGTGAAAGAAAGCAGAGGGGAAGCGTGATCGACCTTACTCGCGGAACAACTTCTTACGGAGGGCTTTTCTCAACGAACACCATGCATGGGTCACGAAGATAGAAGCGTCTTCCAAAGTATGCGAGTTAGGCAGAGGAAAGGCATACACAAATCTGTGAGAACCAAGTCTATCTCAAACGCGACTTCGAGCTCCCACCTGGGTTCGCGAGGAATTCATACTCACAGAACGTATGTGTTGAATCCTAAACCAAGGGAGTACTAATCAGTCTGAAGAAACACCACTGCAGAGAAACCGTGTTTCTACTAACATCTCACCCTGAACATGGTAGACTTTTCCAATGTAAAGTGTGAAATCGCAAGGAATGTGCCCCGTGCCTGTCCCACAGACATACTTAGTGTAGAATGTCTGTCCCCATTCGAATCTTGTTCCGTGGGAAGTGTTTTCAAGAGTAGGAGAGAGAACAGATGGAACGTGTCAAGGTTTTCATTGTGAGAAGGAAATCCATCAGGAAAGCCATACACGTAAGGATGAGAAGCACTTTAGCATGAAACGGTGAAGGCATCTTGAATGGGCCCTGTGACGGTGCTGGAGAAACCTCTTCTGAAGTAGGCTTCCCTCAGCTGTCCTATGGTTTCAGTGCGATGAAAGTGTTTTCCCTAGCGGGTGTGAACGCGTAAGGGACATGGTCTAGACTTAACTCTCCGTGGCGAATGTGCCTACAGTCGTGACATGAAGAACGATGTATGGAAATGGATGATGTGAGCAAGCCTAAGGAAGATGGCACTCGTTTCTTTAACTCTAAGAACAAATCTAGAGTGTTGCCGTCCTTCGACTACCATCTCTTTTCGTAAGGTTGGAAGCAGCTTGTTAAACATTGTGTGCAAGGAAAGAGGTGGAACGTGCCTTCCTGTACAGCGGGGAACACGTTGTGCAGAGGGTTTCTCTCCTTTAAGTCCTGTGTCATGCAGGTGGATGGGTCTTCAAATGGACGTGGGCTCCCTTCAGGCCTAGTAGCCTTACACTGAACTCTGAGAAAGAAGGCCTCGTCAAACAGGTTTTCGTGCGAACATCTTGGTTCTTGAAGATAGAAGCCCTTGGAGATATATGTGCTGCTCTCTAAGGGAAGGTTCTTATACTCACCTCTCAAGAAACAAAGCTGCAGGGAAATAGTCTTTCCACTACCACCTACAGGGACGAAGATGGAAGCAATTTCCAACGTTCGCAGTGAAGGCACAAATACTGTGTCATGTACCACTGCTTGAGAAAGAAGTCGTGTCGAAAGCTTCTCCCAACTCAGATCTTGTTTCGGTAGAGAGAAGCATAAGCAAAACACTCGTTGTCTCCTAGAGAGGTGTATGTCTGGAAATGAGAGGAAGCGTAAGGAATGTGCTATACACTTGGGTCTACAAAACAGCGCTGTGGAGGTGCGGTCTTTCGACTGCCACCTCCTCTGCTAAGAAACGAAGCGGCTTGAGGCAAAGTGTGAAAGAAAGCAGAGGGGAAGCGTGATCGACCTTACTCGCGGAACAACTTCTTACGGAGGGCTTTTCTCAACGAACACCATGCATGGGTCACGAAGATAGAAGCGTCTTCCAAAGTATGCGAGTTAGGCAGAGGAAAGGCATACACAAATCTGTGAGAACCAAGTCTATCTCAAACGCGACTTCGAGCTCCCACCTGGGTTCGCGAGGAATTCATACTCACAGAACGTATGTGTTGAATCCTAAACCAAGGGAGTACTAATCAGTCTGAAGAAACACCACTGCAGAGAAACCGTGTTTCTACTAACATCTCACCCTGAACATGGTAGACTTTTCCAATGTAAAGTGTGAAATCGCAAGGAATGTGCCCCGTGCCTGTCCCACAGACATACTTAGTGTAGAATGTCTGTCCCCATTCGAATCTTGTTCCGTGGGAAGTGTTTTCAAGAGTAGGAGAGAGAACAGATGGAACGTGTCAAGGTTTTCATTGTGAGAAGGAAATCCATCAGGAAAGCCATACACGTAAGGATGAGAAGCACTTTAGCATGAAACGGTGAAGGCATCTTGAATGGGCCCTGTGACGGTGCTGGAGAAACCTCTTCTGAAGTAGGCTTCCCTCAGCTGTCCTATGGTTTCAGTGCGATGAAAGTGTTTTCCCTAGCGGGTGTGAACGCGTAAGGGACATGGTCTAGACTTAACTCTCCGTGGCGAATGTGCCTACAGTCGTGACATGAAGAACGATGTATGGAAATGGATGATGTGAGCAAGCCTAAGGAAGATGGCACTCGTTTCTTTAACTCTAAGAACAAATCTAGAGTGTTGCCGTCCTTCGACTACCATCTCTTTTCGTAAGGTTGGAAGCAGCTTGTTAAACATTGTGTGCAAGGAAAGAGGTGGAACGTGCCTTCCTGTACAGCGGGGAACACGTTGTGCAGAGGGTTTCTCTCCTTTAAGTCCTGTGTCATGCAGGTGGATGGGTCTTCAAATGGACGTGGGCTCCCTTCAGGCCTAGTAGCCTTACACTGAACTCTGAGAAAGAAGGCCTCGTCAAACAGGTTTTCGTGCGAACATCTTGGTTCTTGAAGATAGAAGCCCTTGGAGATATATGTGCTGCTCTCTAAGGGAAGGTTCTTATACTCACCTCTCAAGAAACAAAGCTGCAGGGAAATAGTCTTTCCACTACCACCTACAGGGACGAAGATGGAAGCAATTTCCAACGTTCGCAGTGAAGGCACAAATACTGTGTCATGTACCACTGCTTGAGAAAGAAGTTGTGTCGAAAGTTTCTCCCTCCTCAGATCTTGTTTCAGGAAGCTAGAAGTGTTTTCAGTTCTTCGCGTGAAAGCGCAAGGAAAATGCCATAGGCTGAATTGTGAAGAAAAATGTGGGTCGAATGTTACCACCAAGTCACAAGTTGTCCCCTATAGAGGTGTGTGTCTGTAAATCGGAGGAAGCGTAAGGAAAGTGCTATACACTTATTTCTACAAAACACCGCTGTGGAAGTGCGGCCGTTCCATGAGGAAGGATGAGTATGGATATGTATTATGTGAGGAAGCATAAGGAGGATTGCCTACCCATGGTTAACTCTAAGAACAAATCTAGAGGTTTGCCGTCCTTCGACGACCAGCTCTTTCCCTACGGATGGAAGCACCTTTTTACAACGTAGTGTAAAAGGAAAGAGACGGAAAGCGCGGTACACTACGGTGAGGAACACGTTGTGTGGAGGGTTTCTCTGCACCAAAGTCTTGTGTCATGAAGTTGGAAGGGCCTTCAAATGTACGCGAGCTCGCCTCAGCAGCGCCTTCCACTGAACTCAGAGAAACAAGGCCACGTCCAACAGGATTTCCTGCTAACCTCTTGGTTCGGGAAGCGTGAAGCCTTTGGAGATATAGGTGTACCTGTCTGACACTCAGCTCTCAAGGAACAAAACGGTAGAGAAATCGCCTTTCCACTACCATCTACAGGGAAGAAAATGGAGGAAAGTCCCGACGTTAAAAGCGAAGGCACAAATACTGTGCCATATACCACTGCTTGAGAACGAACTTGTATCGAAAGCCTCTCCCAACTCAGATCTTGTTTCGGGAAGATAGAAGCCTTGTCAGTACTTTGTTTGAAAACACCAGGAAAACGCCACACGCTGAATTGTGAAGAAAAATGTGGGTCGAATGTGACAACCAACCCACTAGTAGTCCCCTAGAGAGGTGTGTGTCTGGAAATAGGAGGAAGCATAAGGGACGTGTGATACACTTAAGTCGAAGAAACAACGCTGTGGCGGTGCGGTCCTTCGACTGCCATCTGCTTTGCTAAGGAACGAAGCGGCTTGAAGCAAAGTGTGAAAGAGTACGGAGGGGAAGGAAGAGAGACATACCTTAGTCGCCGAACAACTTCTTATGGAGGGCTTTTCTCAAGGAACACCATGGGTCACGAAGAGGGAAGGGTTTTCAAATGTATGTGACTTCGCCAAAGGAAAGGCATACATGAATCTCTGCGAAGCAAGTCCATCTCAAACGCGACTTCGAGCTCCCATCTGGGTTCGCGAGGAATTCATAGTCACAAAACGTATGGGTTGAATCCTAAGCAAAGGGAGTACTATGCAGTCTGAAGAAACACCACTGCAGAGAAACCGTGTTTCTACTAACATCTTCCCTGAACATGGTAGACGTTACCCATGTAAGTGTGAAATCGCAAGGAATGTGCCCCGTGCCTGTCCCACAGACATACTTACTGTAGAATGTCTGTCCCCATTCGAACCTTGTTCTGTGAGAAGTGTTTTCAAGAGTAGGAGAGAGAGCAGATGGAACGTGTCAAGGTTTTCGTTGTGAGAAAGAAATCCATTAGGAAAGCCATACACGTTAAGAATGAGAAGAACTTTAGCATGAAACGGAGAAGGCATCTTGAAAGGGCCCTGTGACGGTGCTGGAGAAACCTCTTCTGAAGTAGGCTTCCCTCAGGTGTCCTATGGTTTCAGTGAGATGAAAATGTTTTCCGTAGTGGGTGTGAAGGCGTAACGGACATGGGCTAGACTTAACTCTCCGTGTCGAATGTGCCTACAGTCATGACATGAAGAACGATGTATGGAAATGGAGGATGTGAGCAAGCCTAAGGAAGATGGCATACGTTTGTTTAACTCTAAGAACAAATCTATTTTGTTGCCGTCCTTCGACTACCATCTCTTTTCGTAAGTTTGGAAGCAGCTTGTTAAACCTTGTGTGCAAGAAAATAGTTGGAACCCGCGATCCTGTACAGCGGGTAACACGGTGTGCGGAGGGTTTCTCTCCTTTAAGTCCTGTGTCATGCGGGTGGATGGGTCTTCAAATGGACGTGGGCTCGCCTCAGGCCTAGTAGCCTTACACTGAACTCTGAGAAACAAGGCCACGTCAAACAGGCTGTCGTGCGAACATCTTGGATCTTGAAGATAGAAGCCCTTGGAGATATATGTGTTGCTCTCTAAGGGAAGGTTCTTATACTCACCTCTCAAGAAACAAAACTGCAGGGAAATAGTCTTTCCACTACCGCCTACAGGGAAGAATATGGAAGCAATTTCCAACGTTCGCAGTGAAGGCACAAATACTGTGTCATGTACCACAGCTTGAGAAAGAAGTTGTGTCGAACGTTTCTCCCTACTCAGATCTTGTTTCAGGAAGCTAGAAGCATTTTCAGTTTTTCGCCTGAAAGCGTAAGGAAAATGCCATAGGCTGAAGAGTGAAGAAAAATGTCGGTCGAATGTTACCACCAAGTCACAAGTTGTCCCCTATAGAGGTGTGTGTCTGGAAATGGGAGGAAGTGTAAGGAACGTGCTATACACTTAGTTCTACAAATCAACGCTGTGGAGGTGCGGTCCTTCGACTGCCACCTCCTCTGCTAAGAAACGAAGCGGCTTGATGCAAAGTGTGAAAGAAAGCAGAGGGGAAGCGTGATCTACCTTACTCGCGGAACAACATCTTATGGAGGGCTTCTCTCAAAGAACACCATGCATGGGTCACGAAGATAGAAGCGTCTTCCAAAGTATGCGAGTTAGGCAGAGGAAAGGCATACACGAATCTCTGCGAACCAAGTCTATCTCAAACGCGACTTCGAGCTCCCATCTGTGTTCGCGAGGAATTCACAGTCACAAAACGTATGTGTTGAATCCTAAACAAAGGGAGTACTATTCAGTCGGAAGAAACACCACTGCAGAGACACCGGGTTTCTACTAGCATCTCACCCTGGACATGGTGGACTTATCCAATGCAAAGTGTGAAATCGCAAGGAATGTGCCCCGTGCCTGTCCCACAGACATACTTACTGTAGAATCTCTGTCCCCATTCGAATCTTGTTCTGTGGGAAGTGTTTTCAAGAGTAGGAGAGAGAACAGATGGAACGTGTCAAGGTTTTCATTGTGAGAAGGAAATCCATCAGGAAAGCCACACACGTAAGGATGAGAAGCACTTTAGCATGAAACGGTGAAGGCATCTTGAATGGGCCCTGTGACGGTGCTGGAGAAACCTCTTCTGAGGTAGGCTTCCCTCAGCTGTGCAACGGTTTCAGTGAGATGAAAGTGTTTTCCCTAGTGGGTGTGAAGGCGTAAGGGACATGGAGTAGACTTAACTCTCCGTGTCGAATGTGCCTACAGTCGTGACATGAAGAACGATGTATGGAAATGGAGGATGTGAGCAAGCCTAAGGAAGATGGCATACGTTTGTTTAACTCTAAGAACAAATCTATATTGTTGCCGTCCTTCGACTACCATCTCTTTTCGTAAGGTAGGAAGCAGCTTGTTAAACCTTGTGTGCAAGGAAAGAGGTGGAACGTGCCTTCCTGTACAGCGGGGAACACGTTGTGCAGAGGGTTTCTCTCCTTTAAGTCCTGTGTCATGCAGGTGGATGGGTCTTCAAATGGACGTGGGCTCCCTTCAGGCCTAGTAGCCTTACACTGAACTCTGAGAAAGAAGGCCTCGTCAAACAGGTTTTCGTGCGAACATCTTGGTTCTTGAAGATAGAAGCCCTTGGAGATATATGTGCTGCTCTCTAAGGGAGGGTTCTTATACTCACCTCTCAAGAAACAAAGCTGCAGGGAAATGATCTTTGCACTACCACCTACAGGGACGAAGATGGAAGCAATTTCCAACGTTCGCAGTGAAGGCACAAATACTGTGTCATGTACCACTGCTTGAGAAAGAAGTTGTGTCGAAAGTTTCTCCCTACTCAGATCTTGTTTCAGGAAGCTAGAAGTGTTTTCAGTTCTTCGCGTGAAAGGGCAAGGAAAATGCCATAGGCTGAATTGTGAAGAAAAATGTGGGTCGAATGTTACCACCAAGTCACAAGTTGTCCCCTATAGAGGTGTGTGTCTGTAAATCGGAGGAAGCGTAAGGAAAGTGCTATACACTTATTTCTACAAAACAACGCTGTGGAAGTGCGGCCGTTCCATGAGGAAGGATGAGTATGGATATGTATTATGTGAGGAAGCATAAGGAGGATTGCCTACCCATGGTTAACTCTAAGAACAAATCTAGAGGTTTGCCGTCCTTCGACGACCAGCTCTTTCCCTACGGATGGAAGCACCTTTTTACAACGTAGTGTAAAAGGAAAGAGACGGAAAGCGCGGTACACTACGGTGAGGAACACGTTGTGTGGAGGGTTTCTCTGCACGAAAGTCTTGTGTCATGAAGTTGGAAGGGCCTTCAAATGTACGCGAGCTCGCCTCAGCAGCGCCTTCCACTGAACTCAGAGAAACAAGGCCACGTCCAACAGGATTTCCTGCTAACCTCTTGGTTCGGGAAGCGTGAAGCCTTTGGAGATATAGGTGTAAGTGTCTAACACTCAGCTCTCAAGGAACAAAACGGTAGAGAAATCGCCTTTCCACTACCATCTACAGGGAAGAAAATGGAGGAAAGTCCCGACGTTAAAAGCGAAGGCACAAATACTGTGCCATATACCACTGCTTGAGAACGAACTTGTATCGAAAGCCTCTCCCAACTCAGATCTTGTTTCGGGAAGATAGAAGCCTTGTCAGTACTTTGTTTGAAAACACCAGGAAAACGCCACACGCTGAATTGTGAAGAAAAATGTGGGTCGAATGTGACAACCAACCCACTAGTAGTCCCCTAGAGAGGCGTGTGTCTGGAAATAGGAGGAAGCATAAGGGACGTGTGATACACTTAAGTCGAAGAAACAACGCTGTGGCGGTGCGGTCCTTCGACTGCCATCTGCTTTGCTAAGGAACGAAGCGGCTTGAAGCAAAGTGTGAAAGAGTACGGAGGGGAAGGAAGAGAGACATACCTTAGTCGCCGAACAACTTCTTATGGAGGGCTTTTCTCAACGAACACCATGGGTCACGAAGAGGGAAGGGTTTTCAAATGTATGTGACTTCGCCAAAGGAAAGGCATACATGAATCTCTGCGAAGCAAGTCCATCTCAAACGCGACTTCGAGCTCCCATCTGGGTTCGCGAGGAATTCATAGTCACAAAACGTATGGGTTGAATCCTAAGCAAAGGGAGTACTATGCAGTCTGAAGAAACACCACTGCAGAGAAACCGTGTTTCTACTAACATCTTCCCTGAACATGGTAGACGTTACCCATGTAAGTGTGAAATCGCAAGGAATGTGCCCCGTGCCTGTCCCACAGACATACTTACTGTAGAATGTCTGTCCCCATTCGAACCTTGTTCTGTGAGAAGTGTTTTCAAGAGTAGGAGAGAGAGCAGATGGAACGTGTCAAGGTTTTCGTTGTGAGAAAGAAATCCATTAGGAAAGCCATACACGTTAAGAATGAGAAGAACTTTAGCATGAAACGGAGAAGGCATCTTGAAAGGGCCCTGTGACGGTGCTGGAGAAACCTCTTCTGAAGTAGGCTTCCCTCAGGTGTCCTATGGTTTCAGTGAGATGAAAATGTTTTCCGTAGTGGGTGTGAAGGCGTAACGGACATGGGCTAGACTTAACTCTCCGTGTCGAATGTGCCTACAGTCATGACATGAAGAACGATGTATGGAAATGGAGGATGTGAGCAAGCCTAAGGAAGATGGCATACGTTTGTTTAACTCTAAGAACAAATCTATTTTGTTGCCGTCCTTCGACTACCATCTCTTTTCGTAAGTTTGGAAGCAGCTTGTTAAACCTTGTGTGCAAGAAAATAGTTGGAACCCGCGATCCTGTACAGCGGGTAACACGGTGTGCGGAGGGTTTCTCTCCTTTAAGTCCTGTGTCATGCGGGTGGATGGGTCTTCAAATGGACGTGGGCTCGCCTCAGGCCTAGTAGCCTTACACTGAACTCTGAGAAACAAGGCCACGTCAAACAGGCTGTCGTGCGAACATCTTGGATCTTGAAGATAGAAGCCCTTGGAGATATATGTGTTGCTCTCTAAGGGAAGGTTCTTATACTCACCTCTCAAGAAACAAAACTGCAGGGAAATAGTCTTTCCACTACCGCCTACAGGGAAGAATATGGAAGCAATTTCCAACGTTCGCAGTGAAGGCACAAATACTGTGTCATGTACCACAGCTTGAGAAAGAAGTTGTGTCGAACGTTTCTCCCTACTCAGATCTTGTTTCAGGAAGCTAGAAGCATTTTCAGTTTTTCGCCTGAAAGCGTAAGGAAAATGCCATAGGCTGAAGAGTGAAGAAAAATGTGGGTCGAATGTTACCACCAAGTCACAAGTTGTCCCCTATAGAGGTGTGTGTCTGGAAATGGGAGGAAGTGTAAGGAACGTGCTATACACTTAGTTCTACAAATCAACGCTGTGGAGGTGCGGTCCTTCGACTGCCACCTCCTCTGCTAAGAAACGAAGCGGCTTGATGCAAAGTGTGAAAGAAAGCAGAGGGGAAGCGTGATCTACCTTACTCGCGGAACAACATCTTATGGAGGGCTTCTCTCAAAGAACACCATGCATGGGTCACGAAGATAGAAGCGTCTTCCAAAGTATGCGAGTTAGGCAGAGGAAAGGCATACACGAATCTCTGCGAACCAAGTCTATCTCAAACGCGACTTCGAGCTCCCATCTGTGTTCGCGAGGAATTCACAGTCACAAAACGTATGTGTTGAATCCTAAACAAAGGGAGTACTATTCAGTCGGAAGAAACACCACTGCAGAGACACCGGGTTTCTACTAGCATCTCACCCTGGACATGGTGGACTTATCCAATGCAAAGTGTGAAATCGCAAGGAATGTGCCCCGTGCCTGTCCCACAGACATACTTACTGTAGAATCTCTGTCCCCATTCGAATCTTGTTCTGTGGGAAGTGTTTTCAAGAGTAGGAGAGAGAGCAGATGGAACGTGTCAAGGTTTTCATTGTGAGAAGGAAATCCATCAGGAAAGCCACACACGTAAGGATGAGAAGCACTTTAGCATGAAACGGTGAAGGCATCTTGAATGGGCCCTGTGACGGTGCTGGAGAAACCTCTTCTGAGGTAGGCTTCCCTCAGCTGTGCAACGGTTTCAGTGAGATGAAAGTGTTTTCCCTAGTGGGTGTGAAGGCGTAAGGGACATGGAGTAGACTTAACTCTCCGTGTCGAATGTGCCTACAGTCGTGACATGAAGAACGATGTATGGAAATGGAGGATGTGAGCAAGCCTAAGGAAGATGGCATACGTTTGTTTAACTCTAAGAACAAATCTATATTGTTGCCGTCCTTCGACTACCATCTCTTTTCGTAAGGTAGGAAGCAGCTTGTTAAACCTTGTGTGCAAGGAAAGAGGTGGAACGTGCCTTCCTGTACAGCGGGGAACACGTTGTGCAGAGGGTTTCTCTCCTTTAAGTCCTGTGTCATGCAGGTGGATGGGTCTTCAAATGGACGTGGGCTCCCTTCAGGCCTAGTAGCCTTACACTGAACTCTGAGAAAGAAGGCCTCGTCAAACAGGTTTTCGTGCGAACATCTTGGTTCTTGAAGATAGAAGCCCTTGGAGATATATGTGCTGCTCTCTAAGGGAGGGTTCTTATACTCACCTCTCAAGAAACAAAGCTGCAGGGAAATGATCTTTGCACTACCACCTACAGGGACGAAGATGGAAGCAATTTCCAACGTTCGCAGTGAAGGCACAAATACTGTGTCATGTACCACTGCTTGAGAAAGAAGTTGTGTCGAAAGTTTCTCCCTACTCAGATCTTGTTTCAGGAAGCTAGAAGTGTTTTCAGTTCTTCGCGTGAAAGGGCAAGGAAAATGCCATAGGCTGAATTGTGAAGAAAAATGTGGGTCGAATGTTACCACCAAGTCACAAGTTGTCCCCTATAGAGGTGTGTGTCTGTAAATCGGAGGAAGCGTAAGGAAAGTGCTATACACTTATTTCTACAAAACAACGCTGTGGAAGTGCGGCCGTTCCATGAGGAAGGATGAGTATGGATATGTATTATGTGAGGAAGCATAAGGAGGATTGCCTACCCATGGTTAACTCTAAGAACAAATCTAGAGGTTTGCCGTCCTTCGACGACCAGCTCTTTCCCTACGGATGGAAGCACCTTTTTACAACGTAGTGTAAAAGGAAAGAGACGGAAAGCGCGGTACACTACGGTGAGGAACACGTTGTGTGGAGGGTTTCTCTGCACGAAAGTCTTGTGTCATGAAGTTGGAAGGGCCTTCAAATGTACGCGAGCTCGCCTCAGCAGCGCCTTCCACTGAACTCAGAGAAACAAGGCCACGTCCAACAGGATTTCCTGCTAACCTCTTGGTTCGGGAAGCGTGAAGCCTTTGGAGATATAGGTGTACGTGTCTAACACTCAGCTCTCAAGGAACAAAACGGTAGAGAAATCGCCTTTCCACTACCATCTACAGGGAAGAAAATGGAGGAAAGTCCCGACGTTAAAAGCGAAGGCACAAATACTGTGCCATATACCACTGCTTGAGAACGAACTTGTATCGAAAGCCTCTCCCAACTCAGATCTTGTTTCGGGAAGATAGAAGCCTTGTCAGTACTTTGTTTGAAAACACCAGGAAAACGCCACACGCTGAATTGTGAAGAAAAATGTGGGTCGAATGTGACAACCAACCCACTAGTAGTCCCCTAGAGAGGCGTGTGTCTGGAAATAGGAGGAAGCATAAGGGACGTGTGATACACTTAAGTCGAAGAAACAACGCTGTGGCGGTGCGGTCCTTCGACTGCCATCTGCTTTGCTAAGGAACGAAGCGGCTTGAAGCAAAGTGTGAAAGAGTACGGAGGGGAAGGAAGAGAGACATACCTTAGTCGTCGAACAACTTCTTATGGAGGGCTTTTCTCAACGAACACCATGGGTCACGAAGAGGGAAGTGTTTTCAAATGTATGTGACTTCGCCAAAGGAAAGGCATACATGAATCTCTGCGAAGCAAGTCCATCTCAAACGCGACTTCGAGCTCCCATCTGGGTTCGCGAGGAATTCATAGTCACAAAACGTATGGGTTGAATCCTAAACAAAGGGAGTACTATGCAGTCTGAAGAAACACCACTGCAGAGAAACCGTGTTTCTACTAACATCTTCCCTGAACATGGTAGACGTTACCCATGTAAGTGTGAAATCGCAAGGAATGTGCCCCGTGCCTGTCCCACAGACATACTTACTGTAGAATGTCTGTCCCCATTCGAACCTTGTTCTGTGAGAAGTGTTTTCAAGAGTAGGAGAGAGAGCAGATGGAACGTGTCAAGGTTTTCATTGTGAGAAAGAAATCCATTAGGAAAGCCATACACGTTAAGAATGAGAAGAACTTTAGCATGAAACGGAGAAGGCATCTTGAAAGGGCCCTGTGACGGTGCTGGAGAAACCTCTTCTGAAGTAGGCTTCCCTCAGGTGTCCTATGGTTTCAGTGAGATGAAAATGTTTTCCGTAGTGGGGGTGAAGGCGCAAGGGACATGGGCTGGACTTAACTCTCCGTGTCGAATGTGCCTACAGTCATGACATGAAGAACAATGTATGGAAATGGATGATGTGAGCAAGCCTAAGGAGATGGCATACGTTTGTTTAACTCTAAGAACAAATCTATTTTGTTGCCGTCCTTCGACTACCATCTCTTTTAGTAAGGAAGGAAGCAGCTTGTTAAACCTTGTGTGCAAGGAAAGAGGTGGAACGCGCATTCCTGTACATCGGGAAACACGTTGTGCAGAGAGCTTCTCTCCTTTAAGTCCTGTGTCATGCAGGTGGATGGGGCTTCAAATGGACGTGGGCTCCCTTCAGGCCTAGTAGCCTTACACTGAACTCTGAGAAAGAAGGCGTCGTCAAACAGGTTTTCGTGCGAACATCTTGGTTCTTGAAGATAGAAGCCCTTGGAGATATATGTGTTGCTCTCTAAGGGAAGGTTCTTATACTCACCTCTCAAGAAACAAAGCTGCAGGGAAATAGTCTTTCCACTACCACCTACAGGGATGAAGATGGAAGCAATTTCCAACGTTCGCAGTGAAAGCACATATCTGTGTCAGGTACCACTGCTTGAGAAAGAAGTTGTGTCGAAAGTTTCTCCCTACTCAGATCTTGTTTCAGGAAGCTAGAAACATTTTCAGTTCTTTGCGTGAAAGCGTAAGGAAAATGCCATAGGCTGAATTGTGAAGAAAAATGTGGGTCGAATGTTACCACCAACTCACAAGTTGTCCCCTATAGAGGTGTGTGTATGGAAATCGGAGGAAGCATAAGCAACGAGCTCTGCAATTAATTCTTCAAGAACAATGCTGTGGAGGAGCGGTCCTTCGACTCCCTTCTGCTTTCCTAAGGATCGAAGCGGCTTTACACCAAGTGTGAAGGCTTCTGTCATGAAGTTGGAAGGCCTTCAAATGTAGGCGAGCTAGCCTCAGCAGAGCCTTACGCTGAACTCAGAGAAACAACGGCATGTGAAAACTGATTTCGAGCTCACATCTTGGTTCGGGAAGAATGAAGCCTTCTGAGCTATATGTGTCAGTGCCTTACACTCACCTCTCAAGGAACAACACGGTAGAGGGAGATAGTCCTTCTACTGCCATCTACTGGGAAGAAGATGGAAGAACGTTCCAACGGTCACAGCGAAGGCACAGGTACTGGGCCATATAGCGCTGCTTGAGAAAGAAGTCGTGTCGAAAGCTTCTCCCAACTCAGATCTTGTTTCGGTAGAGAGAAGCATAAGCAAAACACTCGTTGTCTCCTAGAGAGGTGTATGTCTGGAAATGAGAGGAAGCGTAAGGAATGTGCTATACACTTGGGTCTACAAAACAGCGCTGTGGAGGTGCGGTCTTTCGACTGCCACCTCCTCTGCTAAGAAACGAAGCGGCTTGAGGCAAAGTGTGAAAGAAAGCAGAGGGGAAGCGTGATCGACCTTACTCGCGGAACAACTTCTTACGGAGGGCTTTTCTCAACGAACACCATGCATGGGTCACGAAGATAGAAGCGTCTTCCAAAGTATGCGAGTTAGGCAGAGGAAAGGCATACACAAATCTGTGAGAACCAAGTCTATCTCAAACGCGACTTCGAGCTCCCACCTGGGTTCGCGAGGAATTCATACTCACAGAACGTATGTGTTGAATCCTAAACCAAGGGAGTACTAATCAGTCTGAAGAAACACCACTGCAGAGAAACCGTGTTTCTACTAACATCTCACCCTGAACATGGTAGACTTTTCCAATGTAAAGTGTGAAATCGCAAGGAATGTGCCCCGTGCCTGTCCCACAGACATACTTAGTGTAGAATGTCTGTCCCCATTCGAATCTTGTTCCGTGGGAAGTGTTTTCAAGAGTAGGAGAGAGAACAGATGGAACGTGTCAAGGTTTTCATTGTGAGAAGGAAATCCATCAGGAAAGCCATACACGTAAGGATGAGAAGCACTTTAGCATGAAACGGTGAAGGCATCTTGAATGGGCCCTGTGACGGTGCTGGAGAAACCTCTTCTGAAGTAGGCTTCCCTCAGCTGTCCTATGGTTTCAGTGCGATGAAAGTGTTTTCCCTAGCGGGTGTGAACGCGTAAGGGACATGGTCTAGACTTAACTCTCCGTGGCGAATGTGCCTACAGTCGTGACATGAAGAACGATGTATGGAAATGGATGATGTGAGCAAGCCTAAGGAAGATGGCACTCGTTTCTTTAACTCTAAGAACAAATCTAGAGTGTTGCCGTCCTTCGACTACCATCTCTTTTCGTAAGGTTGGAAGCAGCTTGTTAAACATTGTGTGCAAGGAAAGAGGTGGAACGTGCCTTCCTGTACAGCGGGGAACACGTTGTGCAGAGGGTTTCTCTCCTTTAAGTCCTGTGTCATGCAGGTGGATGGGTCTTCAAATGGACGTGGGCTCCCTTCAGGCCTAGTAGCCTTACACTGAACTCTGAGAAAGAAGGCCTCGTCAAACAGGTTTTCGTGCGAACATCTTGGTTCTTGAAGATAGAAGCCCTTGGAGATATATGTGCTGCTCTCTAAGGGAAGGTTCTTATACTCACCTCTCAAGAAACAAAGCTGCAGGGAAATAGTCTTTCCACTACCACCTACAGGGACGAAGATGGAAGCAATTTCCAACGTTCGCAGTGAAGGCACAAATACTGTGTCATGTACCACTGCTTGAGAAAGAAGTTGTGTCGAAAGTTTCTCCCTACTCAGATCTTGTTTCAGGAAGCTAGAAGTGTTTTCAGTTCTTCGCGTGAAAGCGCAAGGAAAATGCCATAGGCTGAATTGTGAAGAAAAATGTGGGTCGAATGTTACCACCAAGTCACAAGTTGTCCCCTATAGAGGTGTGTGTCTGTAAATCGGAGGAAGCGTAAGGAAAGTGCTATACACTTATTTCTACAAAACAACGCTGTGGAAGTGCGGCCGTTCCATGAGGAAGGATGAGTATGGATATGTATTATGTGAGGAAGCATAAGGAGGATTGCCTACCCATGGTTAACTCTAAGAACAAATCTAGAGGTTTGCCGTCCTTCGACGACCAGCTCTTTCCCTACGGATGGAAGCACCTTTTTACAACGTAGTGTAAAAGGAAAGAGACGGAAAGCGCGGTACACTACGGTGAGGAACACGTTGTGTGGAGGGTTTCTCTGCACGAAAGTCTTGTGTCATGAAGTTGGAAGGGCCTTCAAATGTACGCGAGCTCGCCTCAGCAGCGCCTTCCACTGAACTCAGAGAAACAAGGCCACGTCCAACAGGATTTCCTGCTAACCTCTTGGTTCGGGAAGCGTGAAGCCTTTGGAGATATAGGTGTACGTGTCTAACACTCAGCTCTCAAGGAACAAAACGGTAGAGAAATCGCCTTTCCACTACCATCTACAGGGAAGAAAATGGAGGAAAGTCCCGACGTTAAAAGCGAAGGCACAAATACTGTGCCATATACCACTGCTTGAGAACGAACTTGTATCGAAAGCCTCTCCCAACTCAGATCTTGTTTCGGGAAGATAGAAGCCTTGTCAGTACTTTGTTTGAAAACACCAGGAAAACGCCACACGCTGAATTGTGAAGAAAAATGTGGGTCGAATGTGACAACCAACCCACTAGTAGTCCCCTAGAGAGGTGTGTGTCTGGAAATAGGAGGAAGCATAAGGGACGTGTGATACACTTAAGTCGAAGAAACAACGCTGTGGCGGTGCGGTCCTTCGACTGCCATCTGCTTTGCTAAGGAACGAAGCGGCTTGAAGCAAAGTGTGAAAGAGTACGGAGGGGAAGGAAGAGAGACATACCTTAGTCGTCGAACAACTTCTTATGGAGGGCTTTTCTCAACGAACACCATGGGTCACGAAGAGGGAAGTGTTTTCAAATGTATGTGACTTCGCCAAAGGAAAGGCATACATGAATCTCTGCGAAGCAAGTCCATCTCAAACGCGACTTCGAGCTCCCATCTGGGTTCGCGAGGAATTCATAGTCACAAAACGTATGGGTTGAATCCTAAACAAAGGGAGTACTATGCAGTCTGAAGAAACACCACTGCAGAGAAACCGTGTTTCTACTAACATCTTCCCTGAACATGGTAGACGTTACCCATGTAAGTGTGAAATCGCAAGGAATGTGCCCCGTGCCTGTCCCACAGACATACTTACTGTAGAATGTCTGTCCCCATTCGAACCTTGTTCTGTGAGAAGTGTTTTCAAGAGTAGGAGAGAGAGCAGATGGAACGTGTCAAGGTTTTCATTGTGAGAAAGAAATCCATTAGGAAAGCCATACACGTTAAGAATGAGAAGAACTTTAGCATGAAACGGAGAAGGCATCTTGAAAGGGCCCTGTGACGGTGCTGGAGAAACCTCTTCTGAAGTAGGCTTCCCTCAGGTGTCCTATGGTTTCAGTGAGATGAAAATGTTTTCCGTAGTGGGGGTGAAGGCGCAAGGGACATGGGCTGGACTTAACTCTCCGTGTCGAATGTGCCTACAGTCATGACATGAAGAACAATGTATGGAAATGGATGATGTGAGCAAGCCTAAGGAGATGGCATACGTTTGTTTAACTCTAAGAACAAATCTATTTTGTTGCCGTCCTTCGACTACCATCTCTTTTAGTAAGGAAGGAAGCAGCTTGTTAAACCTTGTGTGCAAGGAAAGAGGTGGAACGCGCATTCCTGTACATCGGGAAACACGTTGTGCAGAGAGCTTCTCTCCTTTAAGTCCTGTGTCATGCAGGTGGATGGGGCTTCAAATGGACGTGGGCTCCCTTCAGGCCTAGTAGCCTTACACTGAACTCTGAGAAAGAAGGCGTCGTCAAACAGGTTTTCGTGCGAACATCTTGGTTCTTGAAGATAGAAGCCCTTGGAGATATATGTGTTGCTCTCTAAGGGAAGGTTCTTATACTCACCTCTCAAGAAACAAAGCTGCAGGGAAATAGTCTTTCCACTACCACCTACAGGGATGAAGATGGAAGCAATTTCCAACGTTCGCAGTGAAAGCACATATCTGTGTCAGGTACCACTGCTTGAGAAAGAAGTTGTGTCGAAAGTTTCTCCCTACTCAGATCTTGTTTCAGGAAGCTAGAAACATTTTCAGTTCTTTGCGTGAAAGCGTAAGGAAAATGCCATAGGCTGAATTGTGAAGAAAAATGTGGGTCGAATGTTACCACCAACTCACAAGTTGTCCCCTATAGAGGTGTGTGTATGGAAATCGGAGGAAGCATAAGCAACGAGCTCTGCAATTAATTCTTCAAGAACAATGCTGTGGAGGAGCGGTCCTTCGACTCCCTTCTGCTTTCCTAAGGATCGAAGCGGCTTTACACCAAGTGTGAAGGCTTCTGTCATGAAGTTGGAAGGCCTTCAAATGTAGGCGAGCTAGCCTCAGCAGAGCCTTACGCTGAACTCAGAGAAACAACGGCATGTGAAAACTGATTTCGAGCTCACATCTTGGTTCGGGAAGAATGAAGCCTTCTGAGCTATATGTGTCAGTGCCTTACACTCACCTCTCAAGGAACAACACGGTAGAGGGAGATAGTCCTTCTACTGCCATCTACTGGGAAGAAGATGGAAGAACGTTCCAACGGTCACAGCGAAGGCACAGGTACTGGGCCATATAGCGCTGCTTGAGAAAGAAGTCGTGTCGAAAGCTTCTCCCAACTCAGATCTTGTTTCGGTAGAGAGAAGCATAAGCAAAACACTCGTTGTCTCCTAGAGAGGTGTATGTCTGGAAATGAGAGGAAGCGTAAGGAATGTGCTATACACTTGGGTCTACAAAACAGCGCTGTGGAGGTGCGGTCTTTCGACTGCCACCTCCTCTGCTAAGAAACGAAGCGGCTTGAGGCAAAGTGTGAAAGAAAGCAGAGGGGAAGCGTGATCGACCTTACTCGCGGAACAACTTCTTACGGAGGGCTTTTCTCAACGAACACCATGCATGGGTCACGAAGATAGAAGCGTCTTCCAAAGTATGCGAGTTAGGCAGAGGAAAGGCATACACAAATCTGTGAGAACCAAGTCTATCTCAAACGCGACTTCGAGCTCCCACCTGGGTTCGCGAGGAATTCATACTCACAGAACGTATGTGTTGAATCCTAAACCAAGGGAGTACTAATCAGTCTGAAGAAACACCACTGCAGAGAAACCGTGTTTCTACTAACATCTCACCCTGAACATGGTAGACTTTTCCAATGTAAAGTGTGAAATCGCAAGGAATGTGCCCCGTGCCTGTCCCACAGACATACTTAGTGTAGAATGTCTGTCCCCATTCGAATCTTGTTCCGTGGGAAGTGTTTTCAAGAGTAGGAGAGAGAACAGATGGAACGTGTCAAGGTTTTCATTGTGAGAAGGAAATCCATCAGGAAAGCCATACACGTAAGGATGAGAAGCACTTTAGCATGAAACGGTGAAGGCATCTTGAATGGGCCCTGTGACGGTGCTGGAGAAACCTCTTCTGAAGTAGGCTTCCCTCAGCTGTCCTATGGTTTCAGTGCGATGAAAGTGTTTTCCCTAGCGGGTGTGAACGCGTAAGGGACATGGTCTAGACTTAACTCTCCGTGGCGAATGTGCCTACAGTCGTGACATGAAGAACGATGTATGGAAATGGATGATGTGAGCAAGCCTAAGGAAGATGGCACTCGTTTCTTTAACTCTAAGAACAAATCTAGAGTGTTGCCGTCCTTCGACTACCATCTCTTTTCGTAAGGTTGGAAGCAGCTTGTTAAACATTGTGTGCAAGGAAAGAGGTGGAACGTGCCTTCCTGTACAGCGGGGAACACGTTGTGCAGAGGGTTTCTCTCCTTTAAGTCCTGTGTCATGCAGGTGGATGGGTCTTC
Source organism: Eumetopias jubatus (assembly GCF_037043125.1). Classification (NCBI taxonomy): domain Eukaryota; kingdom Metazoa; phylum Chordata; class Mammalia; order Carnivora; family Otariidae; genus Eumetopias; species Eumetopias jubatus. The sequence goes on from NW_028275019.1 coordinate 139,784, forward strand.
AAATGGACGTGGGCTCCCTTCAGGCCTAGTAGCCTTACACTGAACTCTGAGAAAGAAGGCCTCGTCAAACAGGTTTTCGTGCGAACATCTTGGTTCTTGAAGATAGAAGCCCTTGGAGATATATGTGCTGCTCTCTAAGGGAAGGTTCTTATACTCACCTCTCAAGAAACAAAGCTGCAGGGAAATAGTCTTTCCACTACCACCTACAGGGACGAAGATGGAAGCAATTTCCAACGTTCGCAGTGAAGGCACAAATACTGTGTCATGTACCACTGCTTGAGAAAGAAGTTGTGTCGAAAGTTTCTCCCTCCTCAGATCTTGTTTCAGGAAGCTAGAAGTGTTTTCAGTTCTTCGCGTGAAAGCGCAAGGAAAATGCCATAGGCTGAATTGTGAAGAAAAATGTGGGTCGAATGTTACCACCAAGTCACAAGTTGTCCCCTATAGAGGTGTGTGTCTGTAAATCGGAGGAAGCGTAAGGAAAGTGCTATACACTTATTTCTACAAAACACCGCTGTGGAAGTGCGGCCGTTCCATGAGGAAGGATGAGTATGGATATGTATTATGTGAGGAAGCATAAGGAGGATTGCCTACCCATGGTTAACTCTAAGAACAAATCTAGAGGTTTGCCGTCCTTCGACGACCAGCTCTTTCCCTACGGATGGAAGCACCTTTTTACAACGTAGTGTAAAAGGAAAGAGACGGAAAGCGCGGTACACTACGGTGAGGAACACGTTGTGTGGAGGGTTTCTCTGCACGAAAGTCTTGTGTCATGAAGTTGGAAGGGCCTTCAAATGTACGCGAGCTCGCCTCAGCAGCGCCTTCCACTGAACTCAGAGAAACAAGGCCACGTCCAACAGGATTTCCTGCTAACCTCTTGGTTCGGGAAGCGTGAAGCCTTTGGAGATATAGGTGTAAGTGTCTAACACTCAGCTCTCAAGGAACAAAACGGTAGAGAAATCGCCTTTCCACTACCATCTACAGGGAAGAAAATGGAGGAAAGTCCCGACGTTAAAAGCGAAGGCACAAATACTGTGCCATATACCACTGCTTGAGAACGAACTTGTATCGAAAGCCTCTCCCAACTCAGATCTTGTTTCGGGAAGATAGAAGCCTTGTCAGTACTTTGTTTGAATACACCAGGAAAACGCCACACGCTGAATTGTGAAGAAAAATGTGGGTCGAATGTGACAACCAACCCACTAGTAGTCCCCTAGAGAGGTGTGTGTCTGGAAATAGGAGGAAGCATAAGGGACGTGTGATACACTTAAGTCGAAGAAACAACGCTGTGGCGGTGCGGTCCTTCGACTGCCATCTGCTTTGCTAAGGAACGAAGCGGCTTGAAGCAAAGTGTGAAAGAGTACGGAGGGGAAGGAAGAGAGACATACCTTAGTCGCCGAACAACTTCTTATGGAGGGCTTTTCTCAACGAACACCATGGGTCACGAAGAGGGAAGGGTTTTCAAATGTATGTGACTTCGCCAAAGGAAAGGCATACATGAATCTCTGCGAAGCAAGTCCATCTCAAACGCGACTTCGAGCTCCCATCTGGGTTCGCGAGGAATTCATAGTCACAAAACGTATGGGCTGAATCCTAAACAAAGGGAGTACTATGCAGTCTGAAGAAACACCACTGCAGAGAAACCGTGTTTCTACTAACATCTTCCCTGAACATGGTAGACGTTACCCATGTAAGTGTGAAATCGCAAGGAATGTGCCCCGTGCCTGTCCCACAGACATACTTACTGTAGAATGTCTGTCCCCATTCGAACCTTGTTCTGTGAGAAGTGTTTTCAAGAGTAGGAGAGAGAGCAGATGGAACGTGTCAAGGTTTTCGTTGTGAGAAAGAAATCCATTAGGAAAGCCATACACGTAAGAATGAGAAGAACTTTAGCATGAAACGGAGAAGGCATCTTGAAAGGGCCCTGTGACGGTGCTGGAGAAACCTCTTCTGAAGTAGGCTTCCCTCAGGTGTCCTATGGTTTCAGTGAGATGAAAATGTTTTCCGTAGTGGGGGTGAAGGCGCAAGGGACATGGGCTAGACTTAACTCTCCGTGTCGAATGTGCCTACAGTCATGACATGAAGAACAATGTATGGAAATGGATGATGTGAGCAAGCCTAAGGAAGATGGCATACGTTTGTTTAACTCTAAGAACAAATCTATTTTGTTGCCGTCCTTCGACTACCATCTCTTTTAGTAAGGAAGGAAGCAGCTTGTTAAACCTTGTGTGCAAGGAAAGAGGTGGAACGCGCATTCCTGTACATCGGGAAACACGTTGTGCAGAGAGCTTCTCTCCTTTAAGTCCTGTGTCATGCAGGTGGATGGGGCTTCAAATGGACGTGGGCTCCCTTCAGGCTTGGTAGCCTTACACTGAACTCTGAGAAAGAAGGCCTCGTCAAACAGGTTTTCGTGCGAACATCTTGGTTCTTGAAGATAGAAGCCCTTGGAGATATATGTGTTGCTCTCTAAGGGAAGGTTCTTATACTCACCTCTCAAGAAACAAAGCTGCAGGGAAATAGTCTTTCCACTACCACCTACAGGGATGAAGATGGAAGCAATTTCCAACGTTCGCAGTGAAGGCACAAATCTGTGTCAGGTACCACTGCTTGAGAAAGAAGTTGTGTCGAAAGTTTCTCCCTACTCAGATCTTGTTTCAGGAAGCTAGAAACATTTTCAGTTCTTTGCGTGAAAGCGTAAGGAAAATGCCATAGGCTGAATTGTAAAGAAAAATGTGGGTCGAATGTTATCACCAACTCACAAGTTGTCCCCTATAGAGGTGTGTGTATGGAAATCGGAGGAAGCATAAGCAACGAGCTCTGCAATTAATTCTTCAAGAACAATGCTGTGGAGGAGCGGTCCTTCGACTCCCTTCTGCTTTCCTAAGGATCGAAGCGGCTTTACACCAAGTGTGAAGGCTTCTGTCATGAAGTTGGAAGGCCTTCAAATGTAGGCGAGCTAGCCTCAGCAGAGCCTTACGCTGAACTCAGAGAAACAACGGCATGTGAAAACTGATTTCGAGCTCACATCTTGGTTCGGGAAGAATGAAGCCTTCTGAGCTATATGTGTCAGTGCCTTACACTCACCTCTCAAGGAACAACACGGTAGAGGGAGATAGTCCTTCTACTGCCATCTACTGGGAAGAAGATGGAAGAACGTTCCAACGGTCACAGCGAAGGCACAGGTACTGGGCCATATAGCGCTGCTTGAGAAAGAAGTCGTGTCGAAAGCTTCTCCCAACTCAGATCTTGTTTCGGTAGAGAGAAGCATAAGCAAAACACTCGTTGTCTCCTAGAGAGGTGTATGTCTAGAAATGAGAGGAAGCGTAAGGAATGTGCTATACACTTGGGTCTACAAAACAGCGCTATGGAGGTGCGGTCTTTCGACTGCCACCTCCTCTGCTAAGAAACGAAGCGGCTTGAGGCAAAGTGTGAAAGAAAGCAGAGGGGAAGCGTGATCGACCTTACTCGCGGAACAACTTCTTACGGAGGGCTTTTCTCAACGAACACCATGCATGGGTCACGAAGATAGAAGCGTCTTCCAAAGTATGCGAGTTAGGCAGAGGAAAGGCATACACAAATCTGTGAGAACCAAGTCTATCTCAAACGCGACTTCGAGCTCCCACCTGGGTTCGCGAGGAATTCATACTCACAGAACGTATGTGTTGAATCCTAAACCAAGGGAGTACTAATCAGTCTGAAGAAACACCACTGCAGAGAAACCGTGTTTCTACTAACATCTCACCCTGAACATGGTAGACTTTTCCAATGTAAAGTGTGAAATCGCAAGGAATGTGCCCCGTGCCTGTCCCACAGACATACTTAGTGTAGAATGTCTGTCCCCATTCGAATCTTGTTCCGTGGGAAGTGTTTTCAAGAGTAGGAGAGAGAACAGATGGAACGTGTCAAGGTTTTCATTGTGAGAAGGAAATCCATCAGGAAAGCCATACACGTAAGGATGAGAAGCACTTTAGCATGAAACGGTGAAGGCATCTTGAATGGGCCCTGTGACGGTGCTGGAGAAACCTCTTCTGAAGTAGGCTTCCCTCAGCTGTCCTATGGTTTCAGTGCGATGAAAGTGTTTTCCCTAGCGGGTGTGAACGCGTAAGGGACATGGTCTAGACTTAACTCTCCGTGGCGAATGTGCCTACAGTCGTGACATGAAGAACGATGTATGGAAATGGATGATGTGAGCAAGCCTAAGGAAGATGGCACTCGTTTCTTTAACTCTAAGAACAAATCTAGAGTGTTGCCGTCCTTCGACTACCATCTCTTTTCGTAAGGTTGGAAGCAGCTTGTTAAACATTGTGTGCAAGGAAAGAGGTGGAACGTGCCTTCCTGTACAGCGGGGAACACGTTGTGCAGAGGGTTTCTCTCCTTTAAGTCCTGTGTCATGCAGGTGGATGGGTCTTCAAATGGACGTGGGCTCCCTTCAGGCCTAGTAGCCTTACACTGAACTCTGAGAAAGAAGGCCTCGTGAAACAGGTTTTTGTGCGAACATCTTGGTTCTTGAAGATAGAAGCCCTTGGAGATATATGTGCTGCTCTCTAAGGGAAGGTTCTTATACTCACCTCTCAAGAAACAAAGCTGCAGGGAAATAGTCTTTCCACTACCACCTACAGGGACGAAGATGGAAGCAATTTCCAACGTTCGCAGTGAAGGCACAAATACTGTGTCATGTACCGCTGCTTGAGAAAGAAGTTGTGTCGAAAGTTTCTCCCTCCTCAGATCTTGTTTCAGGAAGCTAGAAGTGTTTTCAGTTCTTCGCGTGAAAGCGCAAGGAAAATGCCATAGGCTGAATTGTGAAGAAAAATGTGGGTCGAATGTTACCACCAAGTCACAAGTTGTCCCCTATAGAGGTGTGTGTCTGTAAATCGGAGGAAGCGTAAGGAAAGTGCTATACACTTATTTCTACAAAACACCGCTGTGGAAGTGCGGCCGTTCCATGAGGAAGGATGAGTATGGATATGTATTATGTGAGGAAGCATAAGGAGGATTGCCTACCCATGGTTAACTCTAAGAACAAATCTAGAGGTTTGCCGTCCTTCGACGACCAGCTCTTTCCCTACGGATGGAAGCACCTTTTTACAACGTAGTGTAAAAGGAAAGAGACGGAAAGCGCGGTACACTACGGTGAGGAACACGTTGTGTGGAGGGTTTCTCTGCACCAAAGTCTTGTGTCATGAAGTTGGAAGGGCCTTCAAATGTACGCGAGCTCGCCTCAGCAGTGCCTTCCACTGAACTCAGAGAAACAAGGCCACGTCCAACAGGATTTCCTGCTAACCTCTTGGTTCGGGAAGCGTGAAGCCTTTGGAGATATAGGTGTAAGTGTCTAACACTCAGCTCTCAAGGAACAAAACGGTAGAGAAATCGCCTTTCCACTACCATCTACAGGGAAGAAAATGGAGGAAAGTCCCGACGTTAAAAGCGAAGGCACAAATACTGTGCCATATACCACTGCTTGAGAACGAACTTGTATCGAAAGCCTCTCCCAACTCAGATCTTGTTTCGGGAAGATAGAAGCCTTGTCAGTACTTTGTTTGAAAACACCAGGAAAACGCCACACGCTGAATTGTGAAGAAAAATGTGGGTCGAATGTGACAACCAACCCACTAGTAGTCCCCTAGAGAGGTGTGTGTCTGGAAATAGGAGGAAGCATAAGGGACGTGTGATACACTTAAGTCGAAGAAACAACGCTGTGGCGGTGCGGTCCTTCGACTGCCATCTGCTTTGCTAAGGAACGAAGCGGCTTGAAGCAAAGTGTGAAAGAGTACGGAGGGGAAGGAAGAGAGACATACCTTAGTCGCCGAACAACTTCTTATGGAGGGCTTTTCTCAACGAACACCATGGGTCACGAAGAGGGAAGGGTTTTCAAATGTATGTGACTTCGCCAAAGGAAAGGCATACATGAATCTCTGCGAAGCAAGTCCATCTCAAACGCGACTTCGAGCTCCCATCTGGGTTCGCGAGGAATTCATAGTCACAAAACGTATGGGCTGAATCCTAAGCAAAGGGAGTACTATGCAGTCTGAAGAAACACCACTGCAGAGAAACCGTGTTTCTACTAACATCTTCCCTGAACATGGTAGACGTTACCCATGTAAGTGTGAAATCGCAAGGAATGTGCCCCGTGCCTGTCCCACAGACATACTTACTGTAGAATGTCTGTCCCCATTCGAACCTTGTTCTGTGAGAAGTGTTTTCAAGAGTAGGAGAGAGAGCAGATGGAACGTGTCAAGGTTTTCACTGTGAGAAAGAAATCCATTAGGAAAGCCATACACGTAAGAATGAGAAGAACTTTAGCATGAAACGGAGAAGGCATCTTGAAAGGGCCCTGTGACGGTGCTGGAGAAACCTCTTCTGAAGTAGGCTTCCCTCAGGTGTCCTATGGTTTCAGTGAGATGAAAATGTTTTCCGTAGTGGGGGTGAAGGCGCAAGGGACATGGGCTAGACTTAACTCTCCGTGTCGAATGTGCCTACAGTCATGACATGAAGAACAATGTATGGAAATGGATGATGTGAGCAAGCCTAAGGAAGATGGCATACGTTTGTTTAACTCTAAGAACAAATCTATTTTGTTGCCGTCCTTCGACTACCATCTCTTTTAGTAAGGAAGGAAGCAGCTTGTTAAACCTTGTGTGCAAGGAAAGAGGTGGAACGCGCATTCCTGTACATCGGGAAACACGTTGTGCAGAGAGCTTCTCTCCTTTAAGTCCTGTGTCATGCAGGTGGATGGGGCTTCAAATGGACGTGGGCTCCCTTCAGGCCTGGTAGCCTTACACTGAACTCTGAGAAAGAAGGCCTCGTCAAACAGGTTTTCGTGCGAACATCTTGGTTCTTGAAGATAGAAGCCCTTGGAGATATATGTGTTGCTCTCTAAGGGAAGGTTCTTATACTCACCTCTCAAGAAACAAAGCTGCAGGGAAATAGTCTTTCCACTACCACCTACAGGGATGAAGATGGAAGCAATTTCCAACGTTCGCAGTGAAGGCACAAATCTGTGTCAGGTACCACTGCTTGAGAAAGAAGTTGTGTCGAAAGTTTCTCCCTACTCAGATCTTGTTTCAGGAAGCTAGAAACATTTTCAGTTCTTTGCGTGAAAGCGTAAGGAAAATGCCATAGGCTGAATTGTAAAGAAAAATGTGGGTCGAATGTTATCACCAACTCACAAGTTGTCCCCTATAGAGGTGTGTGTATGGAAATCGGAGGAAGCATAAGCAACGAGCTCTGCAATTAATTCTTCAAGAACAATGCTGTGGAGGAGCGGTCCTTCGACTCCCTTCTGCTTTCCTAAGGATCGAAGCGGCTTTACACCAAGTGTGAAGGCTTCTGTCATGAAGTTGGAAGGCCTTCAAATGTAGGCGAGCTAGCCTCAGCAGAGCCTTACGCTGAACTCAGAGAAACAACGGCATGTGAAAACTGATTTCGAGCTCACATCTTGGTTCGGGAAGAATGAAGCCTTCTGAGCTATATGTGTCAGTGCCTTACACTCACCTCTCAAGGAACAACACGGTAGAGGGAGATAGTCCTTCTACTGCCATCTACTGGGAAGAAGATGGAAGAACGTTCCAACGGTCACAGCGAAGGCACAGGTACTGGGCCATATAGCGCTGCTTGAGAAAGAAGTCGTGTCGAAAGCTTCTCCCAACTCAGATCTTGTTTCGGTAGAGAGAAGCATAAGCAAAACACTCGTTGTCTCCTAGAGAGGTGTATGTCTGGAAATGAGAGGAAGCGTAAGGAATGTGCTATACACTTGGGTCTACAAAACAGCGCTGTGGAGGTGCGGTCTTTCGACTGCCACCTCCTCTGCTAAGAAACGAAGCGGCTTGAGGCAAAGTGTGAAAGAAAGCAGAGGGGAAGCGTGATCGACCTTACTCGCGGAACAACTTCTTACGGAGGGCTTTTCTCAACGAACACCATGCATGGGTCACGAAGATAGAAGCGTCTTCCAAAGTATGCGAGTTAGGCAGAGGAAAGGCATACACAAATCTGTGAGAACCAAGTCTATCTCAAACGCGACTTCGAGCTCCCACCTGGGTTCGCGAGGAATTCATACTCACAGAACGTATGTGTTGAATCCTAAACCAAGGGAGTACTAATCAGTCTGAAGAAACACCACTGCAGAGAAACCGTGTTTCTACTAACATCTCACCCTGAACATGGTAGACTTTTCCAATGTAAAGTGTGAAATCGCAAGGAATGTGCCCCGTGCCTGTCCCACAGACATACTTAGTGTAGAATGTCTGTCCCCATTCGAATCTTGTTCCGTGGGAAGTGTTTTCAAGAGTAGGAGAGAGAACAGATGGAACGTGTCAAGGTTTTCATTGTGAGAAGGAAATCCATCAGGAAAGCCATACACGTAAGGATGAGAAGCACTTTAGCATGAAACGGTGAAGGCATCTTGAATGGGCCCTGTGACGGTGCTGGAGAAACCTCTTCTGAAGTAGGCTTCCCTCAGCTGTCCTATGGTTTCAGTGCGATGAAAGTGTTTTCCCTAGCGGGTGTGAACGCGTAAGGGACATGGTCTAGACTTAACTCTCCGTGGCGAATGTGCCTACAGTCGTGACATGAAGAACGATGTATGGAAATGGAGGATGTGAGCAAGCCTAAGGAAGATGGCACTCGTTTCTTTAACTCTAAGAACAAATCTAGAGTGTTGCCGTCCTTCGACTACCATCTCTTTTCGTAAGGTTGGAAGCAGCTTGTTAAACATTGTGTGCAAGGAAAGAGGTGGAACGTGCCTTCCTGTACAGCGGGGAACACGTTGTGCAGAGGGTTTCTCTCCTTTAAGTCCTGTGTCATGCAGGTGGATGGGTCTTCAAATGGACGTGGGCTCCCTTCAGGCCTAGTAGCCTTACACTGAACTCTGAGAAAGAAGGCCTCGTCAAACAGGTTTTCGTGCGAACATCTTGGTTCTTGAAGATAGAAGCCCTTGGAGATATATGTGCTGCTCTCTAAGGGAAGGTTCTTATACTCACCTCTCAAGAAACAAAGCTGCAGGGAAATAGTCTTTCCACTACCACCTACAGGGACGAAGATGGAAGCAATTTCCAACGTTCGCAGTGAAGGCACAAATACTGTGTCATGTACCACTGCTTGAGAAAGAAGTTGTGTCGAAAGTTTCTCCCTCCTCAGATCTTGTTTCAGGAAGCTAGAAGTGTTTTCAGTTCTTCGCGTGAAAGCGCAAGGAAAATGCCATAGGCTGAATTGTGAAGAAAAATGTGGGTCGAATGTTACCACCAAGTCACAAGTTGTCCCCTATAGAGGTGTGTGTCTGTAAATCGGAGGAAGCGTAAGGAAAGTGCTATACACTTATTTCTACAAAACACCGCTGTGGAAGTGCGGCCGTTCCATGAGGAAGGATGAGTATGGATATGTATTATGTGAGGAAGCATAAGGAGGATTGCCTACCCATGGTTAACTCTAAGAACAAATCTAGAGGTTTGCCGTCCTTCGACGACCAGCTCTTTCCCTACGGATGGAAGCACCTTTTTACAACGTAGTGTAAAAGGAAAGAGACGGAAAGCGCGGTACACTACGGTGAGGAACACGTTGTGTGGAGGGTTTCTCTGCACCAAAGTCTTGTGTCATGAAGTTGGAAGGGCCTTCAAATGTACGCGAGCTCGCCTCAGCAGCGCCTTCCACTGAACTCAGAGAAACAAGGCCACGTCCAACAGGATTTCCTGCTAACCTCTTGGTTCGGGAAGCGTGAAGCCTTTGGAGATATAGGTGTAAGTGTCTAACACTCAGCTCTCAAGGAACAAAACGGTAGAGAAATCGCCTTTCCACTACCATCTACAGGGAAGAAAATGGAGGAAAGTCCCGACGTTAAAAGCGAAGGCACAAATACTGTGCCATATACCACTGCTTGAGAACGAACTTGTATCGAAAGCCTCTCCCAACTCAGATCTTGTTTCGGGAAGATAGAAGCCTTGTCAGTACTTTGTTTGAAAACACCAGGAAAACGCCACACGCTGAATTGTGAAGAAAAATGTGGGTCGAATGTGACAACCAACCCACTAGTAGTCCCCTAGAGAGGTGTGTGTCTGGAAATAGGAGGAAGCATAAGGGACGTGTGATACACTTAAGTCGAAGAAACAACGCTGTGGCGGTGCGGTCCTTCGACTGCCATCTGCTTTGCTAAGGAACGAAGCGGCTTGAAGCAAAGTGTGAAAGAGTACGGAGGGGAAGGAAGAGAGACATACCTTAGTCGCCGAACAACTTCTTATGGAGGGCTTTTCTCAACGAACACCATGGGTCACGAAGAGGGAAGGGTTTTCAAATGTATGTGACTTCGCCAAAGGAAAGGCATACATGAATCTCTGCGAAGCAAGTCCATCTCAAACGCGACTTCGAGCTCCCATCTGGGTTCGCGAGGAATTCATAGTCACAAAACGTATGGGCTGAATCCTAAACAAAGGGAGTACTATGCAGTCTGAAGAAACACCACTGCAGAGAAACCGTGTTTCTACTAACATCTTCCCTGAACATGGTAGACGTTACCCATGTAAGTGTGAAATCGCAAGGAATGTGCCCCGTGCCTGTCCCACAGACATACTTACTGTAGAATGTCTGTCCCCATTCGAACCTTGTTCTGTGAGAAGTGTTTTCAAGAGTAGGAGAGAGAGCAGATGGAACGTGTCAAGGTTTTCACTGTGAGAAAGAAATCCATTAGGAAAGCCATACACGTAAGAATGAGAAGAACTTTAGCATGAAACGGAGAAGGCATCTTGAAAGGGCCCTGTGACGGTGCTGGAGAAACCTCTTCTGAAGTAGGCTTCCCTCAGGTGTCCTATGGTTTCAGTGAGATGAAAATGTTTTCCGTAGTGGGGGTGAAGGCGCAAGGGACATGGGCTAGACTTAACTCTCCGTGTCGAATGTGCCTACAGTCATGACATGAAGAACAATGTATGGAAATGGATGATGTGAGCAAGCCTAAGGAAGATGGCATACGTTTGTTTAACTCTAAGAACAAATCTATTTTGTTGCCGTCCTTCGACTACCATCTCTTTTAGTAAGGAAGGAAGCAGCTTGTTAAACCTTGTGTGCAAGGAAAGAGGTGGAACGCGCATTCCTGTACATCGGGAAACACGTTGTGCAGAGAGCTTCTCTCCTTTAAGTCCTGTGTCATGCAGGTGGATGGGGCTTCAAATGGACGTGGGCTCCCTTCAGGCCTGGTAGCCTTACACTGAACTCTGAGAAAGAAGGCCTCGTCAAACAGGTTTTCGTGCGAACATCTTGGTTCTTGAAGATAGAAGCCCTTGGAGATATATGTGTTGCTCTCTAAGGGAAGGTTCTTATACTCACCTCTCAAGAAACAAAGCTGCAGGGAAATAGTCTTTCCACTACCACCTACAGGGATGAAGATGGAAGCAATTTCCAACGTTCGCAGTGAAGGCACAAATCTGTGTCAGGTACCACTGCTTGAGAAAGAAGTTGTGTCGAAAGTTTCTCCCTACTCAGATCTTGTTTCAGGAAGCTAGAAACATTTTCAGTTCTTTGCGTGAAAGCGTAAGGAAAATGCCATAGGCTGAATTGTAAAGAAAAATGTGGGTCGAATGTTATCACCAACTCACAAGTTGTCCCCTATAGAGGTGTGTGTATGGAAATCGGAGGAAGCATAAGCAACGAGCTCTGCAATTAATTCTTCAAGAACAATGCTGTGGAGGAGCGGTCCTTCGACTCCCTTCTGCTTTCCTAAGGATCGAAGCGGCTTTACACCAAGTGTGAAGGCTTCTGTCATGAAGTTGGAAGGCCTTCAAATGTAGGCGAGCTAGCCTCAGCAGAGCCTTACGCTGAACTCAGAGAAACAACGGCATGTGAAAACTGATTTCGAGCTCACATCTTGGTTCGGGAAGAATGAAGCCTTCTGAGCTATATGTGTCAGTGCCTTACACTCACCTCTCAAGGAACAACACGGTAGAGGGAGATAGTCCTTCTACTGCCATCTACTGGGAAGAAGATGGAAGAACGTTCCAACGGTCACAGCGAAGGCACAGGTACTGGGCCATATAGCGCTGCTTGAGAAAGAAGTCGTGTCGAAAGCTTCTCCCAACTCAGATCTTGTTTCGGTAGAGAGAAGCATAAGCAAAACACTCGTTGTCTCCTAGAGAGGTGTATGTCTGGAAATGAGAGGAAGCGTAAGGAATGTGCTATACACTTGGGTCTACAAAACAGCGCTGTGGAGGTGCGGTCTTTCGACTGCCACCTCCTCTGCTAAGAAACGAAGCGGCTTGAGGCAAAGTGTGAAAGAAAGCAGAGGGGAAGCGTGATCGACCTTACTCGCGGAACAACTTCTTACGGAGGGCTTTTCTCAACGAACACCATGCATGGGTCACGAAGATAGAAGCGTCTTCCAAAGTATGCGAGTTAGGCAGAGGAAAGGCATACACAAATCTGTGAGAACCAAGTCTATCTCAAACGCGACTTCGAGCTCCCACCTGGGTTCGCGAGGAATTCATACTCACAGAACGTATGTGTTGAATCCTAAACCAAGGGAGTACTAATCAGTCTGAAGAAACACCACTGCAGAGAAACCGTGTTTCTACTAACATCTCACCCTGAACATGGTAGACTTTTCCAATGTAAAGTGTGAAATCGCAAGGAATGTGCCCCGTGCCTGTCCCACAGACATACTTAGTGTAGAATGTCTGTCCCCATTCGAATCTTGTTCCGTGGGAAGTGTTTTCAAGAGTAGGAGAGAGAACAGATGGAACGTGTCAAGGTTTTCATTGTGAGAAGGAAATCCATCAGGAAAGCCATACACGTAAGGATGAGAAGCACTTTAGCATGAAACGGTGAAGGCATCTTGAATGGGCCCTGTGACGGTGCTGGAGAAACCTCTTCTGAAGTAGGCTTCCCTCAGCTGTCCTATGGTTTCAGTGCGATGAAAGTGTTTTCCCTAGCGGGTGTGAACGCGTAAGGGACATGGTCTAGACTTAACTCTCCGTGGCGAATGTGCCTACAGTCGTGACATGAAGAACGATGTATGGAAATGGATGATGTGAGCAAGCCTAAGGAAGATGGCACTCGTTTCTTTAACTCTAAGAACAAATCTAGAGTGTTGCCGTCCTTCGACTACCATCTCTTTTCGTAAGGTTGGAAGCAGCTTGTTAAACATTGTGTGCAAGGAAAGAGGTGGAACGTGCCTTCCTGTACAGCGGGGAACACGTTGTGCAGAGGGTTTCTCTCCTTTAAGTCCTGTGTCATGCAGGTGGATGGGTCTTCAAATGGACGTGGGCTCCCTTCAGGCCTAGTAGCCTTACACTGAACTCTGAGAAAGAAGGCCTCGTCAAACAGGTTTTCGTGCGAACATCTTGGTTCTTGAAGATAGAAGCCCTTGGAGATATATGTGCTGCTCTCTAAGGGAAGGTTCTTATACTCACCTCTCAAGAAACAAAGCTGCAGGGAAATAGTCTTTCCACTACCACCTACAGGGACGAAGATGGAAGCAATTTCCAACGTTCGCAGTGAAGGCACAAATACTGTGTCATGTACCACTGCTTGAGAAAGAAGTTGTGTCGAAAGTTTCTCCCTCCTCAGATCTTGTTTCAGGAAGCTAGAAGTGTTTTCAGTTCTTCGCGTGAAAGCGCAAGGAAAATGCCATAGGCTGAATTGTGAAGAAAAATGTGGGTCGAATGTTACCACCAAGTCACAAGTTGTCCCCTATAGAGGTGTGTGTCTGTAAATCGGAGGAAGCGTAAGGAAAGTGCTATACACTTATTTCTACAAAACACCGCTGTGGAAGTGCGGCCGTTCCATGAGGAAGGATGAGTATGGATATGTATTATGTGAGGAAGCATAAGGAGGATTGCCTACCCATGGTTAACTCTAAGAACAAATCTAGAGGTTTGCCGTCCTTCGACGACCAGCTCTTTCCCTACGGATGGAAGCACCTTTTTACAACGTAGTGTAAAAGGAAAGAGACGGAAAGCGCGGTACACTACGGTGAGGAACACGTTGTGTGGAGGGTTTCTCTGCACGAAAGTCTTGTGTCATGAAGTTGGAAGGGCCTTCAAATGTACGCGAGCTCGCCTCAGCAGCGCCTTCCACTGAACTCAGAGAAACAAGGCCACGTCCAACAGGATTTCCTGCTAACCTCTTGGTTCGGGAAGCGTGAAGCCTTTGGAGATATAGGTGTAAGTGTCTAACACTCAGCTCTCAAGGAACAAAACGGTAGAGAAATCGCCTTTCCACTACCATCTACAGGGAAGAAAATGGAGGAAAGTCCCGACGTTAAAAGCGAAGGCACAAATACTGTGCCATATACCACTGCTTGAGAACGAACTTGTATCGAAAGCCTCTCCCAACTCAGATCTTGTTTCGGGAAGATAGAAGCCTTGTCAGTACTTTGTTTGAAAACACCAGGAAAACGCCACACGCTGAATTGTGAAGAAAAATGTGGGTCGAATGTGACAACCAACCCACTAGTAGTCCCCTAGAGAGGTGTGTGTCTGGAAATAGGAGGAAGCATAAGGGACGTGTGATACACTTAAGTCGAAGAAACAACGCTGTGGCGGTGCGGTCCTTCGACTGCCATCTGCTTTGCTAAGGAACGAAGCGGCTTGAAGCAAAGTGTGAAAGAGTACGGAGGGGAAGGAAGAGAGACATACCTTAGTCGCCGAACAACTTCTTATGGAGGGCTTTTCTCAACGAACACCATGGGTCACGAAGAGGGAAGGGTTTTCAAATGTATGTGACTTCGCCAAAGGAAAGGCATACATGAATCTCTGCGAAGCAAGTCCATCTCAAACGCGACTTCGAGCTCCCATCTGGGTTCGCGAGGAATTCATAGTCACAAAACGTATGGGCTGAATCCTAAACAAAGGGAGTACTATGCAGTCTGAAGAAACACCACTGCAGAGAAACCGTGTTTCTACTAACATCTTCCCTGAACATGGTAGACGTTACCCATGTAAGTGTGAAATCGCAAGGAATGTGCCCCGTGCCTGTCCCACAGACATACTTACTGTAGAATGTCTGTCCCCATTCGAACCTTGTTCTGTGAGAAGTGTTTTCAAGAGTAGGAGAGAGAGCAGATGGAACGTGTCAAGGTTTTCACTGTGAGAAAGAAATCCATTAGGAAAGCCATACACGTAAGAATGAGAAGAACTTTAGCATGAAACGGAGAAGGCATCTTGAAAGGGCCCTGTGACGGTGCTGGAGAAACCTCTTCTGAAGTAGGCTTCCCTCAGGTGTCCTATGGTTTCAGTGAGATGAAAATGTTTTCCGTAGTGGGGGTGAAGGCGCAAGGGACATGGGCTAGACTTAACTCTCCGTGTCGAATGTGCCTACAGTCATGACATGAAGAACAATGTATGGAAATGGATGATGTGAGCAAGCCTAAGGAAGATGGCATACGTTTGTTTAACTCTAAGAACAAATCTATTTTGTTGCCGTCCTTCGACTACCATCTCTTTTAGTAAGGAAGGAAGCAGCTTGTTAAACCTTGTGTGCAAGGAAAGAGGTGGAACGCGCATTCCTGTACATCGGGAAACACGTTGTGCAGAGAGCTTCTCTCCTTTAAGTCCTGTGTCATGCAGGTGGATGGGGCTTCAAATGGACGTGGGCTCCCTTCAGGCCTGGTAGCCTTACACTGAACTCTGAGAAAGAAGGCCTCGTCAAACAGGTTTTCGTGCGAACATCTTGGTTCTTGAAGATAGAAGCCCTTGGAGATATATGTGTTGCTCTCTAAGGGAAGGTTCTTATACTCACCTCTCAAGAAACAAAGCTGCAGGGAAATAGTCTTTCCACTACCACCTACAGGGATGAAGATGGAAGCAATTTCCAACGTTCGCAGTGAAGGCACAAATCTGTGTCAGGTACCACTGCTTGAGAAAGAAGTTGTGTCGAAAGTTTCTCCCTACTCAGATCTTGTTTCAGGAAGCTAGAAACATTTTCAGTTCTTTGCGTGAAAGCGTAAGGAAAATGCCATAGGCTGAATTGTAAAGAAAAATGTGGGTCGAATGTTATCACCAACTCACAAGTTGTCCCCTATAGAGGTGTGTGTATGGAAATCGGAGGAAGCATAAGCAACGAGCTCTGCAATTAATTCTTCAAGAACAATGCTGTGGAGGAGCGGTCCTTCGACTCCCTTCTGCTTTCCTAAGGATCGAAGCGGCTTTACACCAAGTGTGAAGGCTTCTGTCATGAAGTTGGAAGGCCTTCAAATGTAGGCGAGCTAGCCTCAGCAGAGCCTTACGCTGAACTCAGAGAAACAACGGCATGTGAAAACTGATTTCGAGCTCACATCTTGGTTCGGGAAGAATGAAGCCTTCTGAGCTATATGTGTCAGTGCCTTACACTCACCTCTCAAGGAACAACACGGTAGAGGGAGATAGTCCTTCTACTGCCATCTACTGGGAAGAAGATGGAAGAACGTTCCAACGGTCACAGCGAAGGCACAGGTACTGGGCCATATAGCGCTGCTTGAGAAAGAAGTCGTGTCGAAAGCTTCTCCCAACTCAGATCTTGTTTCGGTAGAGAGAAGCATAAGCAAAACACTCGTTGTCTCCTAGAGAGGTGTATGTCTGGAAATGAGAGGAAGCGTAAGGAATGTGCTATACACTTGGGTCTACAAAACAGCGCTGTGGAGGTGCGGTCTTTCGACTGCCACCTCCTCTGCTAAGAAACGAAGCGGCTTGAGGCAAAGTGTGAAAGAAAGCAGAGGGAAGCGTGATCGACCTTACTCGCGGAACAACTTCTTACGGAGGGCTTTTCTCAACGAACACCATGCATGGGTCACGAAGATAGAAGCGTCTTCCAAAGTATGCGAGTTAGGCAGAGGAAAGGCATACACAAATCTGTGAGAACCAAGTCTATCTCAAACGCGACTTCGAGCTCCCACCTGGGTTCGCGAGGAATTCATACTCACAGAACGTATGTGTTGAATCCTAAACCAAGGGAGTACTAATCAGTCTGAAGAAACACCACTGCAGAGAAACCGTGTTTCTACTAACATCTCACCCTGAACATGGTAGACTTTTCCAATGTAAAGTGTGAAATCGCAAGGAATGTGCCCCGTGCCTGTCCCACAGACATACTTAGTGTAGAATGTCTGTCCCCATTCGAATCTTGTTCCGTGGGAAGTGTTTTCAAGAGTAGGAGAGAGAACAGATGGAACGTGTCAAGGTTTTCATTGTGAGAAGGAAATCCATCAGGAAAGCCATACACGTAAGGATGAGAAGCACTTTAGCATGAAACGGTGAAGGCATCTTGAATGGGCCCTGTGACGGTGCTGGAGAAACCTCTTCTGAAGTAGGCTTCCCTCAGCTGTCCTATGGTTTCAGTGCGATGAAAGTGTTTTCCCTAGCGGGTGTGAACGCGTAAGGGACATGGTCTAGACTTAACTCTCCGTGGCGAATGTGCCTACAGTCGTGACATGAAGAACGATGTATGGAAATGGAGGATGTGAGCAAGCCTAAGGAAGATGGCACTCGTTTCTTTAACTCTAAGAACAAATCTAGAGTGTTGCCGTCCTTCGACTACCATCTCTTTTCGTAAGGTTGGAAGCAGCTTGTTAAACATTGTGTGCAAGGAAAGAGGTGGAACGTGCCTTCCTGTACAGCGGGGAACACGTTGTGCAGAGGGTTTCTCTCCTTTAAGTCCTGTGTCATGCAGGTGGATGGGTCTTCAAATGGACGTGGGCTCCCTTCAGGCCTAGTAGCCTTACACTGAACTCTGAGAAAGAAGGCCTCGTCAAACAGGTTTTCGTGCGAACATCTTGGTTCTTGAAGATAGAAGCCCTTGGAGATATATGTGCTGCTCTCTAAGGGAAGGTTCTTATACTCACCTCTCAAGAAACAAAGCTGCAGGGAAATAGTCTTTCCACTACCACCTACAGGGACGAAGATGGAAGCAATTTCCAACGTTCGCAGTGAAGGCACAAATACTGTGTCATGTACCACTGCTTGAGAAAGAAGTTGTGTCGAAAGTTTCTCCCTCCTCAGATCTTGTTTCAGGAAGCTAGAAGTGTTTTCAGTTCTTCGCGTGAAAGCGCAAGGAAAATGCCATAGGCTGAATTGTGAAGAAAAATGTGGGTCGAATGTTACCACCAAGTCACAAGTTGTCCCCTATAGAGGTGTGTGTCTGTAAATCGGAGGAAGCGTAAGGAAAGTGCTATACACTTATTTCTACAAAACACCGCTGTGGAAGTGCGGCCGTTCCATGAGGAAGGATGAGTATGGATATGTATTATGTGAGGAAGCATAAGGAGGATTGCCTACCCATGGTTAACTCTAAGAACAAATCTAGAGGTTTGCCGTCCTTCGACGACCAGCTCTTTCCCTACGGATGGAAGCACCTTTTTACAACGTAGTGTAAAAGGAAAGAGACGGAAAGCGCGGTACACTACGGTGAGGAACACGTTGTGTGGAGGGTTTCTCTGCACCAAAGTCTTGTGTCATGAAGTTGGAAGGGCCTTCAAATGTACGCGAGCTCGCCTCAGCAGCGCCTTCCACTGAACTCAGAGAAACAAGGCCACGTCCAACAGGATTTCCTGCTAACCTCTTGGTTCGGGAAGCGTGAAGCCTTTGGAGATATAGGTGTAAGTGTCTAACACTCAGCTCTCAAGGAACAAAACGGTAGAGAAATCGCCTTTCCACTACCATCTACAGGGAAGAAAATGGAGGAAAGTCCCGACGTTAAAAGCGAAGGCACAAATACTGTGCCATATACCACTGCTTGAGAACGAACTTGTATCGAAAGCCTCTCCCAACTCAGATCTTGTTTCGGGAAGATAGAAGCCTTGTCAGTACTTTGTTTGAAAACACCAGGAAAACGCCACACGCTGAATTGTGAAGAAAAATGTGGGTCGAATGTGACAACCAACCCACTAGTAGTCCCCTAGAGAGGTGTGTGTCTGGAAATAGGAGGAAGCATAAGGGACGTGTGATACACTTAAGTCGAAGAAACAACGCTGTGGCGGTGCGGTCCTTCGACTGCCATCTGCTTTGCTAAGGAACGAAGCGGCTTGAAGCAAAGTGTGAAAGAGTACGGAGGGGAAGGAAGAGAGACATACCTTAGTCGCCGAACAACTTCTTATGGAGGGCTTTTCTCAACGAACACCATGGGTCACGAAGAGGGAAGGGTTTTCAAATGTATGTGACTTCGCCAAAGGAAAGGCATACATGAATCTCTGCGAAGCAAGTCCATCTCAAACGCGACTTCGAGCTCCCATCTGGGTTCGCGAGGAATTCATAGTCACAAAACGTATGGGCTGAATCCTAAACAAAGGGAGTACTATGCAGTCTGAAGAAACACCACTGCAGAGAAACCGTGTTTCTACTAACATCTTCCCTGAACATGGTAGACGTTACCCATGTAAGTGTGAAATCGCAAGGAATGTGCCCCGTGCCTGTCCCACAGACATACTTACTGTAGAATGTCTGTCCCCATTCGAACCTTGTTCTGTGAGAAGTGTTTTCAAGAGTAGGAGAGAGAGCAGATGGAACGTGTCAAGGTTTTCACTGTGAGAAAGAAATCCATTAGGAAAGCCATACACGTAAGAATGAGAAGAACTTTAGCATGAAACGGAGAAGGCATCTTGAAAGGGCCCTGTGACGGTGCTGGAGAAACCTCTTCTGAAGTAGGCTTCCCTCAGGTGTCCTATGGTTTCAGTGAGATGAAAATGTTTTCCGTAGTGGGGGTGAAGGCGCAAGGGACATGGGCTAGACTTAACTCTCCGTGTCGAATGTGCCTACAGTCATGACATGAAGAACAATGTATGGAAATGGATGATGTGAGCAAGCCTAAGGAAGATGGCATACGTTTGTTTAACTCTAAGAACAAATCTATTTTGTTGCCGTCCTTCGACTACCATCTCTTTTAGTAAGGAAGGAAGCAGCTTGTTAAACCTTGTGTGCAAGGAAAGAGGTGGAACGCGCATTCCTGTACATCGGGAAACACGTTGTGCAGAGAGCTTCTCTCCTTTAAGTCCTGTGTCATGCAGGTGGATGGGGCTTCAAATGGACGTGGGCTCCCTTCAGGCCTGGTAGCCTTACACTGAACTCTGAGAAAGAAGGCCTCGTCAAACAGGTTTTCGTGCGAACATCTTGGTTCTTGAAGATAGAAGCCCTTGGAGATATATGTGTTGCTCTCTAAGGGAAGGTTCTTATACTCACCTCTCAAGAAACAAAGCTGCAGGGAAATAGTCTTTCCACTACCACCTACAGGGATGAAGATGGAAGCAATTTCCAACGTTCGCAGTGAAGGCACAAATCTGTGTCAGGTACCACTGCTTGAGAAAGAAGTTGTGTCGAAAGTTTCTCCCTACTCAGATCTTGTTTCAGGAAGCTAGAAACATTTTCAGTTCTTTGCGTGAAAGCGTAAGGAAAATGCCATAGGCTGAATTGTAAAGAAAAATGTGGGTCGAATGTTATCACCAACTCACAAGTTGTCCCCTATAGAGGTGTGTGTATGGAAATCGGAGGAAGCATAAGCAACGAGCTCTGCAATTAATTCTTCAAGAACAATGCTGTGGAGGAGCGGTCCTTCGACTCCCTTCTGCTTTCCTAAGGATCGAAGCGGCTTTACACCAAGTGTGAAGGCTTCTGTCATGAAGTTGGAAGGCCTTCAAATGTAGGCGAGCTAGCCTCAGCAGAGCCTTACGCTGAACTCAGAGAAACAACGGCATGTGAAAACTGATTTCGAGCTCACATCTTGGTTCGGGAAGAATGAAGCCTTCTGAGCTATATGTGTCAGTGCCTTACACTCACCTCTCAAGGAACAACACGGTAGAGGGAGATAGTCCTTCTACTGCCATCTACTGGGAAGAAGATGGAAGAACGTTCCAACGGTCACAGCGAAGGCACAGGTACTGGGCCATATAGCGCTGCTTGAGAAAGAAGTCGTGTCGAAAGCTTCTCCCAACTCAGATCTTGTTTCGGTAGAGAGAAGCATAAGCAAAACACTCGTTGTCTCCTAGAGAGGTGTATGTCTGGAAATGAGAGGAAGCGTAAGGAATGTGCTATACACTTGGGTCTACAAAACAGCGCTGTGGAGGTGCGGTCTTTCGACTGCCACCTCCTCTGCTAAGAAACGAAGCGGCTTGAGGCAAAGTGTGAAAGAAAGCAGAGGGGAAGCGTGATCGACCTTACTCGCGGAACAACTTCTTACGGAGGGCTTTTCTCAACGAACACCATGCATGGGTCACGAAGATAGAAGCGTCTTCCAAAGTATGCGAGTTAGGCAGAGGAAAGGCATACACAAATCTGTGAGAACCAAGTCTATCTCAAACGCGACTTCGAGCTCCCACCTGGGTTCGCGAGGAATTCATACTCACAGAACGTATGTGTTGAATCCTAAACCAAGGGAGTACTAATCAGTCTGAAGAAACACCACTGCAGAGAAACCGTGTTTCTACTAACATCTCACCCTGAACATGGTAGACTTTTCCAATGTAAAGTGTGAAATCGCAAGGAATGTGCCCCGTGCCTGTCCCACAGACATACTTAGTGTAGAATGTCTGTCCCCATTCGAATCTTGTTCCGTGGGAAGTGTTTTCAAGAGTAGGAGAGAGAACAGATGGAACGTGTCAAGGTTTTCATTGTGAGAAGGAAATCCATCAGGAAAGCCATACACGTAAGGATGAGAAGCACTTTAGCATGAAACGGTGAAGGCATCTTGAATGGGCCCTGTGACGGTGCTGGAGAAACCTCTTCTGAAGTAGGCTTCCCTCAGCTGTCCTATGGTTTCAGTGCGATGAAAGTGTTTTCCCTAGCGGGTGTGAACGCGTAAGGGACATGGTCTAGACTTAACTCTCCGTGGCGAATGTGCCTACAGTCGTGACATGAAGAACGATGTATGGAAATGGAGGATGTGAGCAAGCCTAAGGAAGATGGCACTCGTTTCTTTAACTCTAAGAACAAATCTAGAGTGTTGCCGTCCTTCGACTACCATCTCTTTTCGTAAGGTTGGAAGCAGCTTGTTAAACATTGTGTGCAAGGAAAGAGGTGGAACGTGCCTTCCTGTACAGCGGGGAACACGTTGTGCAGAGGGTTTCTCTCCTTTAAGTCCTGTGTCATGCAGGTGGATGGGTCTTCAAATGGACGTGGGCTCCCTTCAGGCCTAGTAGCCTTACACTGAACTCTGAGAAAGAAGGCCTCGTCAAACAGGTTTTCGTGCGAACATCTTGGTTCTTGAAGATAGAAGCCCTTGGAGATATATGTGCTGCTCTCTAAGGGAAGGTTCTTATACTCACCTCTCAAGAAACAAAGCTGCAGGGAAATAGTCTTTCCACTACCACCTACAGGGACGAAGATGGAAGCAATTTCCAACGTTCGCAGTGAAGGCACAAATACTGTGTCATGTACCACTGCTTGAGAAAGAAGTTGTGTCGAAAGTTTCTCCCTCCTCAGATCTTGTTTCAGGAAGCTAGAAGTGTTTTCAGTTCTTCGCGTGAAAGCGCAAGGAAAATGCCATAGGCTGAATTGTGAAGAAAAATGTGGGTCGAATGTTACCACCAAGTCACAAGTTGTCCCCTATAGAGGTGTGTGTCTGTAAATCGGAGGAAGCGTAAGGAAAGTGCTATACACTTATTTCTACAAAACACCGCTGTGGAAGTGCGGCCGTTCCATGAGGAAGGATGAGTATGGATATGTATTATGTGAGGAAGCATAAGGAGGATTGCCTACCCATGGTTAACTCTAAGAACAAATCTAGAGGTTTGCCGTCCTTCGACGACCAGCTCTTTCCCTACGGATGGAAGCACCTTTTTACAACGTAGTGTAAAAGGAAAGAGACGGAAAGCGCGGTACACTACGGTGAGGAACACGTTGTGTGGAGGGTTTCTCTGCACCAAAGTCTTGTGTCATGAAGTTGGAAGGGCCTTCAAATGTACGCGAGCTCGCCTCAGCAGCGCCTTCCACTGAACTCAGAGAAACAAGGCCACGTCCAACAGGATTTCCTGCTAACCTCTTGGTTCGGGAAGCGTGAAGCCTTTGGAGATATAGGTGTAAGTGTCTAACACTCAGCTCTCAAGGAACAAAACGGTAGAGAAATCGCCTTTCCACTACCATCTACAGGAAGAAAATGGAGGAAAGTCCCGACGTTAAAAGCGAAGGCACAAATACTGTGCCATATACCACTGCTTGAGAACGAACTTGTATCGAAAGCCTCTCCCAACTCAGATCTTGTTTCGGGAAGATAGAAGCCTTGTCAGTACTTTGTTTGAAAACACCAGGAAAACGCCACACGCTGAATTGTGAAGAAAAATGTGGGTCGAATGTGACAACCAACCCACTAGTAGTCCCCTAGAGAGGTGTGTGTCTGGAAATAGGAGGAAGCATAAGGGACGTGTGATACACTTAAGTCGAAGAAACAACGCTGTGGCGGTGCGGTCCTTCGACTGCCATCTGCTTTGCTAAGGAACGAAGCGGCTTGAAGCAAAGTGTGAAAGAGTACGGAGGGGAAGGAAGAGAGACATACCTTAGTCGCCGAACAACTTCTTATGGAGGGCTTTTCTCAACGAA